>NC_048428.1:46424-47597 GCF_013103735.1 Etheostoma cragini | reverse complement strand
ACCTTCAAAGTTTTTTTTTTTAATGAAGTATTCAACGATTTTGCCATTAAAACCATCTAACAAGAGGAATAATAAAATGTTACCACTTTATTAGATCAAATACCTTTTAACTGATCAATTTCAGGCAAAATAAATTTGGTGTCAGGTCTGCTTGTAGTTCCTGTTTGTTACCACAAGAGGGCGTATTTGCACCAGAAACCACCTGAACCTTCAAAGTTTTTTTTTTATGAATTATTCAACGATTTTGCCATTAGAAACATCTTCAAAGAGGAATATTAAACTTTTTCCTACTATATTAGATTCAATATCTTTTAATTGATCGATTTTAGGCAAAATAAATGTGGTGGCAGGTCTGCTTGTAGTTCCTGTTTGTCACCACAAGAGGGCGCATTTACACCCGAAACCAGTAGCTGACAGCTGGAAGTCAGTCACCGACCCTTCAAAGGTTTTTTTATGAATTATTTAAGGATTTTGCCGCTGTAAACATCTTAAAAGAGGAATGTTAAACTTTTACTACTTTACTAGATTCAATATCTTTTGATTGATCAATTTAGGCAAAATAAAAAGATGAAAATTAGAGGACAAACTTGACAAAACTTGTTTGCAGTTCTGCTTGTAGTTCCTTATTGTCACCACAAGAGGGCTCATTTACACCAGAAACCACTGTCTTAAAGCTGTATGTCAATTACTGAACCTTCAAAGTTTTTTTTTTTAATGAAGTATTCAACGATTTTGCCATTAAAACCATCTGGCAAGAGGAATAATAAAATTTTGCCACTTTATTAGATCAAATACCTTTTAGTTGATCGATTTTAGGCTAAATAAATGTGGTGGCATGTCTGCTTGTAGTTCCTGTTTGTCACCACAACAGGGCGCCTTTACACCATAAACCAATAGCTGACAGCTGCAATTCAATTACTGAACCTTCAAAGGTTTTATTTCATGAATCATTTATTGATTTTGCCATTAAAACCATCTGAAAATGGCAATATTAAAAATGTACTATTTTATTGGATTCTATATCTTTTAGTTGATCAATTTTAGGCAAAACTAAAATTAAAATTTAGAGGACAATCCTGACAATTTATCGATTTCAGGCAAAATAAATGTGGTGGCAGGTCTGCTTGTAGTTCCTGTTTGTCACCACAAGAGGGCGCATTTACACCCGAAACC
>NC_048428.1:41673-46324 GCF_013103735.1 Etheostoma cragini | reverse complement strand
AAATGATATACATATCTTGAGTGTTTTTTGTACCCAATAATCAACAGTGGATGTTAACTTGCAACATGGGCTTTAACCATCCATTAGTTACGCCGCTATAGGCAAAGGGATAACTGTTGTTTTGATTAATTCAGCATTAATTGAATTCTCTCTCTTTCTCCCACACACGTCCACCACCTCGAGACAGAGGGATCAATCTCTCTCTCTCTCTCTCTCTCTCTCTTCCCATCTCATCTAGACAGAAGGATGGGATCCGGTTGGGGAGAGAACAAGGCTCCTCTCTTTACCCTGTCTCTCTTAGTTATGCTGTAATAGTTTTAGACTGCTGGGGGATTTCCTTTGACACACCGAGTTGCTTTCTCCTTTATCTTTCTATCTTTCCATTTGTGTGCATCCATGTCCCAAAAATGCTTGTTACTAACTTAGCTCTGGGGAGTCATTCCCTGGAGTCCTTTTGTTCTTTTTTGCCCAGCATGTTTTCTTGGATCAGGGAGGCTCCAAAATAATGGTAGCAGCTGTGGCCACGGTCCTGCTACATGTTCTGCGATGCATGTTACATCCTGCTACGCCAGGGCTGCCAACTTTTCCCCAAACCGTGGAGTGAGATTTGTGGGGGCCAACCCATATTTTGCCGTGTACAAAGCAATTTCTTTGGGTCTTTAACCTTCAGGGTTTAAAATGGGATTTGTTATATGTGGAAGGATGGGGCTCTCCCTAGGGGGTCTGGGGGTATGCCCCCCCAGGAAAAAAAAATTGAAAAATAAACCATTAAATAGCACTTTCCCCTCGGGGAGAACCCGTTGGATTTCAGCCACCACTGCAGGGCCCTCATGTGCAGAAGACCAGAAGGTATCACGCTGGAAGCAGCTGCCATGAGACCCAACACCCTCCGGAAGTGTTTCACTGTGATGGCGCGGCACAGCCTCAGGCCGGAGGGAAGAACCTGATATAGGTATGCCAGGCCTCCAAAGGTGAACCTCAGGAACTTCCTGTGTGAATGACGAATGGAGACGTGGAAGTATGTGACCCTCAGATCCACGGTGACAAACCAGTCCTTGGACCGGATGTTACACACGACGGCGGGGATGGTGAGCATCTTGAACCTGTGTCTCCTCAGAGACCGGTTCAGAACCCGCAGATCCAGAATAGGGCGCAGGTCTCCGTCCTTCATGGGAACCAGGAAGCACCGGCTGTAGAAACTGGACCCACAGGCCGGCGGGGGAACGAGCTCCAAGGCCCCCTTCTCCAGCAGCGAGCGCACTTCCTGTCCCAGCACCAGGCCCTGGTCCGGGCGCACCACAGTCCGGACCACCCCAGTGAAGCCGGGTGGCGGACCCGGAACTGCAGCCCTTACCCGTCTAAGACGGTGTGCAGAACCCACGGGCAATGTTCTCCAAGCCCCGCCAAGCTTCGGCAAAATCCGCCAGCGGAACCAACCCCTTGGGGCTGGTGGTTGGTGCAACGTGCCGATCAAGAACAAACCCCTGAAGGGGGCTGCCAGGTAGAACCCCACGATGATCCGCAGTTCGGGAGCCAAACCTCCGGCCCACTGCCACCCCTTGGGGCTGGCAGAGCGGAGAAGGCTCGGGAGCAGCTAGCTCTTACCGAGCGCCACGGCGGCGGGACAACAACGCTAGCGGCCACCCTCAGTCGGCCTGCGGGGGCTAAACACACAGTCAGGACCTCCGCGCCTTGCCCCTCCGCAACTAGCTGACGTCCCCAGGTCAGACCTGCCGGGGAGGGGTGTGCGGGATCGTTGCCCTGCGTCCCAAGCTGCACAAGGGGGACAGCGAAAAGCCACACTCCGTCTGCGGCGCTGACGGTGGGTGGCCCATCTCCAGCAACAGGCCCGCCTGGTAGGCCTGCAAAACCGCCATGGTGTGCAGGCTCGATCCAGCCTGGCCCGCCACCATATACGTCTTCCCCACCAGCGAGGAAGACACGGTCCCGTCGGCAGCGCCGGCTGGCTGAAAGACGACGTCTGCTGGGGAGAGAGGTAACTCGCCAGAGTGGCTTCAACCCGCGACATCGTCCCGTAGCCACAGTCCTTAATCCCCACCACATTGCCATACTCTAGCAGCTGGGGAGTAGAAAGCCAGGCAGAATAAAATTAATCCCATGATTTATACAACTCACCTTGCAAATCCGGGGAAAATGTCAAGGATCGGCACGGGGGCCCGGAGTGGCTCTGCAGGAAGCAATCATCCAGTCTGCCACCGGTGGTAAGCTCCCAGACAGCCTGTGGCCAATCCAGACCGCGTTATGCCACAGCTCGACATCACAATCGGGCGCGGCGCTCTTCTGATGACGTCGGCCCGACACCCGGAAGTCCTCTCCCTCCACCCCGCTGCCAAGCACAACGAGCTCCTCAGAGCCAGAGTGCAACCGCTACGTTGTTCAGTGTCCCGAACAGAAGAAGCAGAGAGCCCGGCCCACAAACGGGGACTGGGGGTGTCGGAACCGGCAGACAAAGGACGAGACAGAGAAACAGCCGTCTCAGAAACCTCCAGCAGATCTCGCTGCGATCCACGTGACCGAAACCGCCGAGCCGCCTCAGCAGCCGCGGGGCCCGAGCCACGGGGAGAGCATATCTGGCCGTCCGCAGAAA
Organism: Etheostoma cragini; assembly: GCF_013103735.1. NCBI lineage: Eukaryota > Metazoa > Chordata > Actinopteri > Perciformes > Percidae > Etheostoma > Etheostoma cragini. Next base: position 43,716 of record NC_048428.1, on the reverse strand, counting down.
AGAGGGCCGTGCGGGACCTCAGTACACGCACGGGCAGGGCCTCGCAATGGACACAAACAGCCCCCTCGAGAGCTGCCGTGGCGTGCGACAGGCTCAAACAAGCAACACACAGCTCATGAGAGTCTCCTACGGAGATGAAACACTGGCAGGGAGACACATCTCCGGAACTGGTTAACTGCTCGGACATACTGCAACTTCCAGTTAACTAGGATACATGGAATTTCTCAAACACAACATCAACCACATGCGTGCTGAATAGAAAAAAGCTAATTAGCTATGTGCTGGCGTGCTTATATGCCCCTACGGTTATGCCGTCACATGCTACCGTTCTCAATAGGACCAATAGGATTGGAGTAGTTTTCATCCGCATTCAGTCCTGTCATGCCTAAAGCCGTTCCCATAGTGTCGTAACCGACGCAGTTCGAGTTCCCCTCGAAGGGGAACTCTTTTAGACACACAAATGCTTGTGTAGCAATGCTGTGGGTGTAATATCAATACAAAGGACATTATTATGTTGATTATTGGCTTAAGTAAATGTCATGAGGGCAAAAGCGTCTGGACTTTCTTTGAAAAAATGTATGTATTTTGTCATCTGTATAAGTTATGATGATTATCTCTTCACAGTGTGACTCCCAAGACATATGAGAAGTGTTTATTAAGTTTTACTGCTCTGTCTGTGATATCAATACATCTCTGGAAGATTCATGCTCCGTTTTGTTTATTTATTTGTCTAGAAGGTCCTGAAACCATTTTTAACATTCAAGTGACCTCACTGCAACCCAGATATTCTAATAACCCAGTTTGTCCTGAAAAAAATGATGTTTATATCTTGACTGTAGACAACAGGGTTGATGTTATGCAAGCTTTTTTTTTAAATAAATCCAGACAGACAATAAACTGTAAAAGTGGCCTTAGGGCTCAGAGAGTTAATATTCCCCTTTTGAAATGTTCCATCCATCCATCTTCATCCGCTAATCCAGTATCGGGTCGCGGGGGCAGCAGCTTCAGCAGGGGACGCCAAACTTACCTTTCCCGAGCCCCATCAACTAGCTATGACTGGGAGATCCCGAGGCGTTCCCAGGCCAGGTTGGAGATATAATCTCTCTACCTTGTCCTGGGTCTTCGCTGGGACCTCCTCCCAGCTGGACGGGCCTGGAACACCTCCCAAGGGAGGTGCCCAGGAGGCATTCTTACCAGATTCCCGAGCCACCTCAACTGGCTCCTTTCGACGCAAAGGAGCAGCGGCTTTACTCCGAGCTCCTCTCGGATGTCTGAACTTCTCACCCTATCTCCAAGGGAGACACCAGCCAGCTTCTGAGGAAGCCTATTTCGGCCGATTTTACCCTGGATCTCGTTCTTTCGGTCATGTCCCAGCCATCATGACCATAAGTTAGGGCAAGAACAAACAATGACCGGTAGCTCGAGAGCTTTGCCTTCTGGCTCAGCTCTCTTTTCATTGCAATGGTGCAATAAATGGAATGTACTACCGCACCCGCTGCTCCGATTCTCTTACCAATCTCACGCTCAATAGTCCAGGAACAACAAGCAGAACTGCAAACAAGTTTTGTCAGGTTTGTCGTCTAATTTTCATTTTTTTATTTTGCCTAAAACGATCAATGAAAAGATATTGAATCTTGTAAAGTAGTAAAATTTCATTCCTCTTTTAAGATGTTTCTAATGGCAAAATCGTTGAATACTTCATAAAAAAAAAAACCTTTGAAGCTTCAGTAATTGAACTGCAGCTGTCAGCTATTGATGTTTTGGTGTAAACAGGAACTACAAGCAGACCTGCCACCACATTTATTTTTCCTAAAATCAATCAATTAAAAGGTGTTTAATCTAATAAAGTGGTAACATTTTAATAATCCTCTTTTCAGATGGTTTTAATGGCAAAGCCGTTGAATACTTCATTAAAAAAAAAAACTTTGAAGGTTCAGTAATTGACCTACAGCTGTAAGATAGTGATTTCCGGTGTAAATGAGCCCTCTTGTGGTGACAATAAGGAACTACAAGCAGAACTGCAAACAAGTTTTGTCAAGTTTG
>NC_048428.1:40373-41573 GCF_013103735.1 Etheostoma cragini | reverse complement strand
GCCCTTCCCCTGAGACGACTTTGCCATGGGAGACCCTACCAGGAGCACAAAGCTCCAGACAACACAGCTCTCAGCTTCATAGGGACACACAAACCTCTCCACCACAATAAGATGATGGTTCGCCCGGAGAGAGCAAGCATACAACTTAATGATTGGGAATACAATGGATCGATTAAAAACTCCCTTGAAATGATTAATTTGTAAACGCTATTAGCTATACTGGTCAATTCCTAATAATTGATAAAAAAAACATTGAAGGGCAAAACCGGGATGCGATAGTTGAGCTTGGATGAATTTGGCAATCTTATATCTTTTGTCTATTAATCCACAGCCATTGAGGCAGTTGAACAGAAGAAAGACGTCAGTGTTCAAATTACTCCTTCAGCTGGGTTGGCTACGGTGGCTAACCTCTGTAGCTTCTGTCTCGCAATTCCACTGAAGAAGTTTTCTCAAGTTTTCTTTGCTGTTTTCTTGACCAAATCCCAACTCTTTTATAGTTGAGGCTGCGGAGTCTGAGGTATTTTGTACAGTTCAACGCCCTCAGAGAACTGTTGAGGAATAACCCAGAATTCATCCTTTTTCTGCTCTTTATACAGTGTGACACAAAAACCTAATTTGCTCCTTTCAATGATTCATGCATGTTCCTGCTGCCCACTCTGATTTCCCAACAAGCTGTTGCCCTACTCTGATTTCCCAACAAGCTGGACATGTCCTAATTTGTTTTTCTATTTGTCCACTTGTCCCTTTCCATAGCTCTTATTAACCCTCTGTTTTATCCCTTTCATGATTAATCCTTAACATTTAGTAACACAGTTCTTTAGGAAACTCTCTGGGCTTCAAACAATGTTAATAGACAACACATACTGTTCAGTTAATCAACATTATTAATAGAAAATACATATCATTCAGTTTATCAAACACTGTAAATAGAGAATACATATAATTCAGTTGATCAAACATTATTTCTGGGAACTACTTATTTTTCTCAGTTAGTTCCGGTCCCTGACTTGGCCCTAACGTATGGTTTAACATGCCTGACCTTAACCTTGATCCTAACTTTAACCCATAGTATAGCATGCCTAACCTTAACCAATAGTTTAAGATGCCTAACCCTAGCCTTTGCCCTTAACCCAACCCATAGTTTAGCATGCCTAACCTTAACCCATAGTTTAATATGCCTTACCCTAACCTTTACCCTGA
>NC_048428.1:32462-40273 GCF_013103735.1 Etheostoma cragini | reverse complement strand
AAATAAGCTGTTGCTATGCAGAAAGTCACACAGCTGTTTGGCGACTGCTTTCTCAAGAATCCTAGAGAGAAATGGAAGGTTGGATATTGGTCCATGGTTGGCTAAAACATCTCGATCAAGGTTGGGCTTTTTCCGAAGTGTTTTAATTACAGCTACTTTAAAGCACTGTGGTACATAGCCTGTTAATAAAGATAAGTTATAGGTAGTAGAGAAGTGGCGTTTTTCCACTGCTGATAACAGCTCGACTCGACACGCCTTGACTCAACTCTACTCGACTCGACCCATTCTACTTTCGTTTTCCATTGCAAAATGAGTAACGTCTTAGCGTGGCTGATCACCATAGCTACGCGTGATGATGTAATTTTCAACGCGGTCACAACAGCACGTCGGCTACTCTCCACAGCCAGAAGAAAAGTATTGTTTCAAATGAAGCTGAAGGAAGCAACAAAAATCACCGCTAAAAAAAACAGGAGTTTGGGAATACCGACAGAGTTCAGACGTCGACATGACCCATTGTTCACCGACACAAACGGATAAGTTAAGTTTCCTGGTAACGTTAGCTAACATTTGCATGTGTTAGGGGCCCCGATCAGTATTTACTATACGCTATACACTAGCGTTATATAAAGTACATGAACTTTAGCAACCATGATTACACACCAACATGTGTGCTGTTTGTGTTTCAGAGCATTCACGCTTTGCAAAACCGACGCCGCAGACCATCTGGTGGGCGATGTCCGACCGGTGAGATCTCTGGTTGTGACCTGCTGGGCTTTGTATAATCTTTATGAGAGTCATGGAGAGACTTATGACAACGACTGGGATTCATCTGGGCCAGCAGAGCCGGGGGGGGGGGGCACTGTCACTGGGTGCAGAGGAAGAAGACCGGGATGTACAGGAGGGTTTGATGCGCTACTTGAAAAGCTAAATAAAAACTTTTCTTTGATAACTTGTCTTGTTTTTTTAAGTAACAGTGTGCAATATTGGAAACGACATAAAGCCCCTGACAGCCCTTAATATTGATCAGTTGAAAAGTGAGAATAGTGCAGAGAGTAGATAAACTGTTGGTGTCGGTGTCTGGCTAGATTTATTTTTTAAATGTCCATTTGTTTTGGACACACACTGCGCACTCTTGTTTGCTAACAACGCAGTGATCCGACCAACCAGCAGTCTGCAGGTTTCCACGTCACCTTTTGGGCTCGCCTCAGCTCGCTTGGAAGCTCGACTGAGGTAGTACTAAAAATAGTACCTGGTAGCAGGTCACAGGGACTTTTTTTGTAATGGAAAACCAAAAAGGCGAGTAGAGGCGAGTCAAGTAGATACCACGCAGTGGAAAACCGCCATAAGAGTCAGGTTCATGGTTTAGATGAAGAAATTATTCAATTAAATTGATAAAGATCAAGTGAAGCAAAGAAGTCTAAACATATATCTGGTTTTACAGCTGTTTCTTAGGTTCCTGAGTTTAGAGATAAGTCATTGCTAGTTAAAGGCATGTCATGGTGAATTTTGCTTCTAATAGTTATAATTTTATCATTGAAGAACCTCAAAAAGCTGTTACTACTAAGAGCTATGGGAATACTTGGCTTAATAGAGCTGTGACCTTCCGTCAGCCTGGCTACAGTGCTGAAAAGAAACCTGGGGTCATTCCTATTTTCCTCTATTAATGAGTAGTAGTACGCTGCTCTGGCATTACAAAGGGCCTTCCTATAAGTTTTAAGACTATCTTGCCAGATTAAACGAGAATTTTCCAGTTTGGTAAAACGCCAAATTTTCTCAAATTTCCACGATTTTTGCTTTAACCCTTGTCCCTAGGACCCGAAGCATTGTCGTTTGGGTCCCTGGGACCCGAAGCATTATTGTTCGGGTCCCGGGGACCCTTGACATTGTCCTTTCGATCACGGGGACTGTAGTTACACTGGTCCAATTGAATACGGCCACGCATCATACAGATGTCTTTTTAACATTTATTTCAACATTTCCATCCTCAAGACACCGTGAAAACTATAAAGAAAATAAACACATAAAACACAATAAGTCAAAATACTTTCAGTGATTTTACAATCTCTTACACACGTTTCTTTAACTAGACGGGCCCCACAATGTTATCAGTGTTAGCGTCACAACAGTGCAGAAAGTGCATTAAATACAAAGAAATTACATCAAATATTCACAAATGTAACAAAGCTGACATACAAAAGCACCATTACCGTGTGCGCCTCTTGGACCGTGCAAATCTTAGTTTAAGCCCGTACATTTTTCTCTGCAGCCACGTTGGCTCTCGCTGAATACCTTCTTCCCACAATGCAACAGGTGTGGCCTTCACTTAACTCTGGTCATTTGACCTTTGATTTCAACATAAGAAATAGCATTTGCAATAAAGAACAAAATGTAAACATATTAACGTAAAACATTTTGGTACAATTTTAAATCAAATGTCCCTTTTTAAACTTATTTATTATACATTTTTAAGGTTTTAAATGACTGTATAATTCACACATGAATGGAATTATCAAACAATTATGGACTAACATGGAAATCTCAATAGAACTGTCCCTCAGACAGTTACAGGGACCCTTGACGTTGTCCTTTGGGTCCCGGGGACCCATGGCATTGTCCTTTGGGTCAATGGGGACCCTTGACGTTGTCCTTCGGGTCCCCGGGACCCATGGTATTGTCCTTCGGGTCACGGGGACCCTTCACATTGTCCTTCGGGTCCCTGGGACCCAAATCATTGTTGTTTGGGTCAGCAGGACCCTTGACGTTGTCTTTTGGGTAACGGGGACCCTTGACGTTGTCCTTCGGGTCACAGGGACCCGTGGTACATTCAATCGATCGTATTAGTTCTGCTACCTTCGCATCGTCCCGCCTTTGAGTCCCTGGGATCCTGGCCAGTGGCTTGTAGTTGTAGTAAAAACAGGAAAGGCAAAGGCGAGTGCAAAGGGAAGTTAAAAAAACAAACAAAGGCTTGACATTAGTCTACTAATTATTTTTATTACACACACACACACACACACACACACACACACACACAAGATGTTTAAACTCACTACACCCAATTAATTACAACCTCAAAAAGGGAAATAATTCAATGTCTACTGCTTTTACTTTAAATGCAGTATTTTATATACTGTATTGCAAAATAAAGCAAGAGCAAGCCATCTATCCATCCATCCATCTTCATCCACTTATCCGGTATCGGGTTGCGGGGGCAGCTGCTCCAGCAGGGGACCCCATACTTGCCTTTCCCAGGCCACATCAACCAGCTCTGACTGTGGGATCCAGAGGCGTTCCCAGGCCTGGTTGGACATATAATCCATCCACCTAGTCCTGGGTGTTCCCCGAGTCCTTCTCCCAGCTGGACGTGCCTGGAACACCTCCCTAGGGAGGCGCACAGGAGGCATCCTCACCAGATGCCCGAACCACCTCAACTGGCTCCGTCTTACACGAAGGAGCAGCGGCTCTACTCCGAGCTTGTCCCAGATGACTGAGCTTCTCACCCTATCTCTAAGGGAGACGTTAGCCACCCTCCTGAGGAAACCCATTTCGGCCGCTTGTACCCTGGATCTCGTTCTTTCCGTCATTACCCAGCCTTCATGACCATAGGTGAGGATAGGATCGAACAATGACCGGTAGATCGAGAGCTTTGCCTTCTGGCTCAGCTCTCTTTTCATTGCAACGGTGCGATAAATGAAATGTAATACCGCACCCGCTGCTCCGATTCTCCGACCAATCTCACGCTCCATAGTCCCCTCACTCTTGAACAAGAACCCAAGGTATTTAAACTCCTTTCACTTGGGGTAAGGACTCATTCCTACCTGAAGAAGGCACTCCATCAGTTTACTGCTGAGAACCATGGCCTCAGATTTAGAGGTGCTGATCCTCATCCTAGCCGCTTCACACTCGGCTGCAAACCAATCCAGTTAGTGCTGAAGGTCACAGGCCCATGATGCCATCAGGACCACATCATCTATGTCAACATCATGTTTTATAAACATGGACAATGATCTCTGAGTGGACGCTGGTGCATTTGGCAGCCGCTGCTCTCCGGTTAACTATTTTGAAATTATTTTAACGTTTTAGCGGATCACTGGGCTGTGTATTTGCCTTCGCCTTCGCTTGGAACGTCTTAACTTTTGTTGCTATTCCGATGCTTGGTGTCTGAGTGTGGTAAACTAACCTCGTTCTCCACCTGTCTTCTCGACTCCACGCGGTTCCTGCTGTTGGCTAGCTGCCCGCTGCCGTTCATAATGTGGGCTTCCAAGTTTTACACTTGGTTTATCCTCTTCTGGACTGTCCTTTCTATTCTACATCGACCTGGGGCAGGTCTGACCCAGTATTCAGCGGCTGATCTCCTCTTGCTCCGCAGGCTTCTGTCTGTGCCTCCCCCGCTTGATCTTCAACTACACCCTGAGATCGCGCTCCTTCCCCGCCGGAGATACATCCACCGCGGATCTCGCCGGAATTTCCACCTTGATGACTCCAATCCAATAACATCACTCTGGTCCACTTCTCGCCGCTCCCGCCGATGCTCCTCCCGGGCCGCTGACCGTGGTTCGCTTGCTAACCTGGCTAGGGTAGCAAGCCCCGCCCCCGGCTACAACACCTCTACTGTCAACTTTGGTCTCCTGAATGTCCGCTCTCTCACAAACAAGGGTCAGCTCATCCAGGATCTCCTCACTGACCGTAAGCTGGACTTCCTCTGTCTCACGGAGACCTGGCAACAACCCAGTGACTTCTCTCAGCTCAACGTCTCCACTCCACCTGGGTTTGTTTACCATTCTCATCCTTGTGGCTCTGGCCACGGGGGAGGTCTCGCGCTGCTTTATCGCGAGAAGTGGAAGATGTTGCCAGTTTCCACTCCAGTTTTCCGCTCTATGGAGTGCTCTGTATTTAAATTGCCTGGTCCTACTCCCACAGTTATTGCCACAGTCTACTGCCCCCCCAAACCACACAGCGACTTTTTGAACGAATTCTCCATACTACTTACCCACCTCTCCACTCTCTCTCCTAATGTCATTCTCCTTGGTGACTTTAACATTCAAATTGACAATATAAATCTCCCACTCACCAAAGACTTTACCTCCTGTCTAGACAGTTCTGGATTCCATCAGTATGTTGATTTCCCCACACACATAAAAGGTCATTCACTGGATTTGGTTTGCTGCTCTGGCTTAATCCCCTTCAACTGTTCTGCTGATGATGTTCACATTTTGGATCATTTTCTTTTGTCCATCAATATCTCTCTGTCTCTCTCTGTAATCAAGCCAGTCCGCCAGATTTCTTTCCGTAATATCCAAAACATAAATACAGACATCCTATCCTCCCACATCGACAATTTACCTATTCCTGATTTTTCCTCTCCAGACCACCTTGTCACCCATTATAATTCTGGACTTTGCAATATTCTCAACTTCCTTGCCCCCCTCAAAACCCGATCTGTCCTTTTCCCGCTCTGCCCCTTGGTTTTCACCTGAGCTCCGTCTTATGAAAACCAAGGGTCGCCAACTTGAACGCCTCTATAAAAAAACTGGTCTCTCCATTCACATAGAAATGTATAAATCTCATCTTTGTCATTACTCAAACTCAATAGCCGTAACTAAATCAAACTACTATTGTGACCTCATCTGCTCCAATGAAGGAAACTCCAGGACTCTCTTTTCAATAATCCATAAGACTTTTAATCCCCCTGATTCCCTGCCTTCTCACATGTACTCAGTTGAAACTTGTAATTCACTGGTTGTCCTTTTTAATGAAAAAATCAACTCCATTCACCAGCAATCACATTTGACCCCCTTGCCTTCCCCTCCCCCTTTGCCCCTACCCAATAGCCAGTCATTTTGCTGCTTTCTACTGCCCACCCCCTCCAAAATTTCTGATCTCATTCGTAAATCCAAGTCCTCAACCTGTTCTCTTGACCACAGCTCTGGTCAAAACCTGTCTCACTTCCCTCCTCTCCTTCATAACTACCATTATTCATTCTTCTCTCTCCTCTGGTATTGTCCCCTCACTTTTCAAAACAGCATCTGTCTCACCCGTTCTGAAAAAACCTGGCTCAGATCCAACCAACTACAATAATCTTCGTCCTATCTCAAATCTTCCCTTTATTTCTAAAATTCTTGAAAAAATAGTGTCTGTTCAACTCCATGCTTTTCTTACCCTTAACTGTCTTTATGAACCTTTCCAGTCTGGTTTTCGCCCCTCCCATAGTACTGAAACTGCCCTTATAAAAATCACCAATGAACTCTTCACAGCTGCTGATTCCGGACTCATCTCTATCCTCATCCTCCTCGATCTCAGTGCGGCCTTTGATACCATTTCCCACTCCATTCTCCTCCATAGACTGTCTTCTCTCGGCATCTCTCACACCCCTCTCGACTGGTTCCGCTCATATCTCTCCGACCGCACTCAGTTTATTCAACTCAAATCTTTCACATCCCACCCTTCCCCTGTTACTACTGGCGTCCCTCAAGGTTCAGTTCTTGGCCCCCTCCTCTTCATCACCTACCTACTTCCCCTTGGCAATATTTTCCGCAAATTCAACATTCATTTCCATTGTTACGCAGACGACACCCAGCTCTACTTATCCAGCAAACCCACCGCCTCGCTCCCCACCTTGTCCGTTACTAACTGCCTACTTGAAATAAAAGACTGGTTCACCGCAAACGTCCTTAAACTAAACAGCGATAAAACCGAACTCCTCCTCGTAGCCACCAAATCCACCCTATCCAAAATCAATAGTTTCAAACTCCCAATCGACAACTCCTTGGTCTCCCCTTCCCCTCAGGTCAAGAGTCTGGGCGTCATCCTCGATTCCTCCCTCTCCTTTCAGTCACACATAAATAGTATCTGCCGATCTGCTTATTTCCACCTACGCAACATTAACCACCTCCGTCCGTCCCTTACCACTCACACTGCCTCCATCCTTATCCACAGCCTCGTCACCTCCCGCCTTGACTACTGTAACGCCCGGTTCTTCAGCAGCTCCATTGGCTTCCAGTTCAATTCAGAATACAATTTAAAATCCTTCTCCATACTTTCAAAGCCATCCATAACCTTGCTCCTCCTTATCTGTCTGAACTCCTTCACATCGCCGCCCCCTCCCGCTCCCTCAGATCTTCCTCCTCCCTCCACCTCACTGTCCCTCATTCTCGACTTATCACCGTGGGGAACCGCGCTTTCAGCCGCTCTGCTCCCCAGCTCTGGAACTCACTCCCACCTGACCTCTCAACTCTATCAATATATCAACTCTAATATCAACTCTCTCCCCCTGTTCAAAACTAGACTAAAAACCCATCTGTTCCAGCTCGCTTATCTGTAAATACACTGCTCCTGTTTTGTTTTGTTTTGTTTGTTTTGTTTTTTGTTTTATTTGTTTTGTTATAACTACTTCACTTTTCTGTTCCCTGTATCTGTCTTTTATTGTCTGTAAAGCGTCCTTGAGTGTTAGAAAGGCGCTGTTAAATAAAATGTATTATTATTATTATTATTATTATCTGCAAACGCAGCGATGAGATCGAACTGGTGGGCTCGTGCAACCCCTCCCCACCCCGAAAAACGACTCAATATCCTGTCCATAAATATTACAAATCGGATTGGTGGCCCGGCCACCAGGCGCTCGCTGACGAGCCCGCCGTCTGGGCCTGGCTCTAGACGGGGGCCCCGGGCTTCCAACGGGCAAGGTCCCTCGATCCCTGCCTTGCTTTTCCATAAGGTTTTTGAACCATTCTTTGTCTGGCCCTTCCCCTGAGACGACTTTGCCATGGGAGACCCTACCAGGAGCACAAAGCTCCAGACAACACAGCTCTCAGCTT
>NC_048428.1:11950-32362 GCF_013103735.1 Etheostoma cragini | reverse complement strand
GATTTTTGGAAAATGGCTGCAATGAAACAAAGAGTGAAAAATTTAAAAGGGTCTGAATACTTTCCGTACCCACTGTACCTACAGTCACATCTCAATCTTAGAACCAGTCTCTTAAAATCGGTCAGACCACCCCTCCTTCCCCTTCCCCATCACCCCCCCCTCTCATAGGGATGGATCTCTCAGATGTTGGAGTTAGGGGGTTAGGGTTCGGTGTGTTTGGATCCCATGGCTTAGGGTTAGGTTAGGGTAGAAACGTAGCGCCCTGGATGGGTGCTGCGAGTGGCACGGGCACAAGGGGATCACTGGTGTGAATAAAACCTCCTTAGAAAACCTGGCTCGGTCCTAAAAAGCTGTTTTAAAAGAAGGCCAAATGTTCAGAGCGGGGCCAAAGCACCACTGGACAGGACGGACAGCGGGAAAATAAAACTTTAAATAAAAGCATCCACTCCTGCTTGGGCTCCTCTCCCCGAGACAGTACCACATAATTACAATAAATAAAATTATTCCAATAATTAAAATATATATACAGTATGTGTGTGTGTGTGTATATATATATATATATATATATATATATACACACACTATACATAGAGAAAAGAAAGGGAGGGAAGTTGTAAAGATAAATAAAATAATCAAATAGATAAACTTTATAGAAAGAGAGAGAGTAAGAGTTAAGTTGATAAATAAAATGCCTGCATAGACCACATTGATGGTAGTGTGCTGCAGGACCTGCCAATGGTTAAAACCAGCTCTGCTGTGGGGGTTAAAAATGTGGGGGAGATGAATAAAACCTGACTTGACTTGCTCGCTTGAGACGGAGAGGACGCTGGCGCTGTTTGTTCGCCGCTTCTCTGTCCGAAATCTTTTGTGTAACAGTTGCTGCTATACAACTAGGCTTTACAGTACGTTTATCGACCAGTATTACGTTCAGTAAGTTATACTAGTGTCGTATACTCGTGTCGGATTGTATGTGTTCTTTACGGATTCTGCCGACTCCAGCGGATGTCTACTTTCCAGTTTGCCATTGCTCGGAGTTTCCCTTACCTATTCATCACTGCCTGCCACCGAGAGACTTTCAACTGAAGTCACTGCTGATGTTCGTGAGGTCCCCACCAAAAGTCACTGATGGTCGCTTACTGTGTCTGATGGCCCTCTGCTGTGCATCACGGGCATTGCTATCGGCTAACAGACCACTCTCCATGACTGACATGATGCTGAAGTATTCCGTCACCCAACTGAAGAACTTCAACAACGACGCTACTCCATCGTGCATATCGGTCATTAAACAGCTTGGACTCCTTCGCCGGCCACGCTACATATACAGAAGTTGCGGCCGAAAGTTTGTTTTCTCCCGCTCGGAACACAACAACCCATCCCTCTGGTCTGGCGCACACCTCGACGCACCTCCAACACGTCATCAGGGTGTTGCCACTCCCAGGACTAATAACGCTGGAGTTTCCACGGCAACACCACGCACTAACTGGGATGGAAAACGTGGAGTGGATTTCAGCCTACTCCGGCCAATACAGAGACACACTGCTCCATCCACCATCAAGATTGAACTTTTTAATGCACAATCCATCACAAACAAATCTTGCCTCATACATGACCATATTCTAGATGGATGTTTGGATTTGATGTGCCTTACAGAAACCTGGCACCAACCAGATGTTTTTTCTGTCCTAAATGAGACCTGTCCTCCTGGCTACTGCTACCTACGGAAAGCCCGCAGTACAGGGCGCGGTGGTGGTCTGGCTGTCATCCACCGAAGTGATCTGGGCTTGCCCCCAGTTTCCCTACCTGAGCTGTCTTCTTTTGAACACCTTGCCTTTAAATGTAAGCCCCCTCTCTCTATAACGATACTTCTCATCTACCGGCCACCCAAACCAAACTCATCATTCATCCCAGAGATGTCCAACCTTCTCTCAACATTTGGTACAATGTCTGCCAATATCATAGTCCTTGGAGATATGAATATTCATGCAAACTCCCCCACCTGCCGTTTTGCAGCAGAATTCCTCCAATTACTCGACTGTTTTAATCTGACACAATTTGTTGATGTCCCCACTCACACCAAGGGGCACACACTTGACCTGGGCATTACAAACTCTGCTCATCTCAGCAATCTTCTGGTCTTTGATCTGGGTGTCTCTGACCACAAGGCTATTTCCATGAAGATGTATTCACCATCGACCCTCATCCAGCCCAAACGACAAATCTGCTTCAGAAATCTGAAAAACATCAACCCAGAGACTCTGGCATCAGACCTCCGACATTTCCTGTCTGCAAACTCTTTAACAGCCATGGACTCTCTGGATTACTACAACACCCCAAAGAGTATCCTGGATCTCCACCCCCCGGTCACAACCAGAACAGTCACTTTCTCCCGATCAGCCCCCTGGTACACCAGTGAGCTACGGAAAATGAAGGCATCAGGGCGTGCCATAGAGCAAAGATACAAAGCCACAGGTCTCACTGTGCACAAGTTAGCTTTTCCGGAACCACAAAAGGATTACTCAAAATCACTTACAGAGGCACGGTCACAGTTCTACTCAAACGGCTGTTGTTCTCCACCATAAATCATCTTCTCAAACAGCAAACCCCCTCACCCACACAAACTACAGAAGAGCACTGTAATAATTTCCTGGACTTTTTCAAAACAAAAATAGAATCAATCCACTCTCCCTTTCCTGGATCCTCAACACTAGCCAGCCCAACTGTCCACTCACAGCTTGCAGTCCCCTAGCCCCTACACTGCTTTCCAGAAATCTCCCAGCAAGAGGTTGAGAAGATCATCCAAAGGATGAAACCCACCACCTGTGCCCTTGACCCCTTTCCTGCAGCTCTAGTCAAAGCAAACACCTCTGCCCTAAGCCCTCTGATTACCACTGTAATAAACCACTCCCTCCAGTCTGGCAATGTTCCATCTGCCCTTAAAACCATCTGCCATAATCAGACCACTTCTGAAAAAAACCACCCTTGATCCAGAGACACTTACAAATTACAGGCCCATTTCCAATTTCTCATTCCTCTCCAAAGTACTGGAAAAAGTTGTTGCCGCCCATCTCCAGCACTACCTCAAGCATAACAACCTTTTTGAAAAATTCCAGTCTGGTTTCCGCTCTGCTCACAGCACCGAAACAGCCCTGGTCAGAGTCACAAACGACTTACGAATGGCAGCTGATGCTGGCTCACCTTCCCTCCTCATGCTCCTCGATCTGTCTGCTGCTTTTGACACTGTGAATCATGGCATACTTCTCAACTGGCTACACCAAGCCACTGGACTCACTGACACTGCTCTGAACTGGTTAAGATCATACCTCACTGACCGAACAGAGTACATTTCACTTGGAAGTGCAAGGTCCAGGCAACACGCAGTCACCTGCGGAGTCCCCCAGGGGTCAGTCCTTGGCCCCATCCTCTTCATCATTTACATCCTCCCCCTCGGCCACGTCATTAGTTGCCATGGAGTCTCGTTTCACTGTTATGCCGATGACACAAAACTGTACGTGAAATATGACTCACAACCCACTGCAACTACAGCACCATCGTCTTCAACACTTACCACCTGTCTGGAGGAGATAAAGGTGTGGATGAAACACAATTTTCTCCAGTTAAACAGCTCCAAAACCAAGGCAATCCTTGTTTGCACCTCACATCAAGTCCAGTCATCCTCCATAACTGGTATAACTATCTCTGGTGAAGACATTCTCCTCTCCACAACAGTCACCAATCTTGGTGTAAGATTTGATCCACAACTCACATTTGAAGCCCATATCAAAAACCTCTGCAAGGTCTCATTCTATCATCTCAGAAATATTGCAAAACTCCGTTCTACACTCACCTTAGCTGATGCTGAAAAACTGGTCCACGCCTTTGTCTCCTCCAGACTGGATTACTGTAACGCACTTCTCATCGGGATCCCTAACAAGAGTCTGCAGAAACTGCAATATGTTCAGAACAGTGCTGCAAGGATCCTGATGAGAGTGGGAAAGTATGACCACATCACACCCATTCTCCACTCACTTCACTGGCTTCCTGTTTCTGCTAGGATTGAATACAAGGTCTCCATTCTCACCCACCAATGCATCTATGGAAATGCCCCCACCAACCTGAAAGAACTACTCATCCCTCATACTACAGCACCATCCCTCGGCTCAAACAACTCCAACCGGCCCCTACTTCCCAGAACTAAGCTCAGCACCATGGGTGATCGTGCATTCTGCTCTGCCGCTCCTCGGACGTGGAATGCCCTTCCTAACCACCTAAGGGCACCACAGACTTTTGAGACTTTTAAAAAGGGACTAAAACATTTCTTTTAGCAGAACGTATGAGTTTTAACCTTGCACAAAATGTTGTTGCACTATCTATAGATATTTTACACTGATGTTTTTTACCTTGCTTTAATGATCTTACCTGTAGCACTTTGAGATTTGTTTAAATGTAAAGTGCATTACAAATAAAATGTATTATTATTATAATTATTATAAAACCGATATCCAAAACTCAAATCGCTTCCCTAGGGTCCGTGTTCTTGTTCAGGTTTGTGTGAACTAAAATGTCTTAAGTTTTTGTTTCTCCTGTAAGCGGATATCATGCGGCAGTCCCTCAGAACGTTGCACTCTTCCCCTGTCCCCTGGAAGTTCTTCCTCTGTTTGTGAGACTGCCGCTGACCTCCGCCTTGATCCCTCCAAGGAAGCGGCTCGAAGTAACCCCTCAACCTCATCGCACTAAAAAGTGTCCTTGTGGTCTCATCCACGTGCTCCGGGAAGGTGCAGATCCTGTGGAAGCGTATCAGCTGGGGCTTGATGAGGCCTCTGTACGTGTGCTTGGGGTGATAGCTGGTTTTATAGTGTCTTAGACTGGTCGCCAGAGCTGTGGAAGATGACCCTTGTATCAAGGAACGCCACTGTAACGGGACGAAGGGTGTGTTTGAGATGTATTTTAGGGTGGTTTGAGTTGACGGTGTCCAGAAAAGTCAGGAAAGTCGGTTCTGTGTTGTCCCATAGGCGGAAGATGTCGTCCGAGTACCGGAAATAAAGCAGGGGTTTGATAGTGAGTTTATGGAAAGCTATTTCCTCCCAATGGGCCAGGTAGATGTCTGCGTACAACGGGGAGTACTTCCGGCCCATTGCACACCCGCAAAGCTGGATATAGTGTTTATTGTTGAAGGTGAAGTCGTTTCTGGAGAGTGTAATATGGAGTAAATGTAAAATATGGCTGTCTGGTCTGGATGGGTCAGGTAAAGTGAGTCTATGTCTATTGTAAAGAGGAGAGTGTGACCGGGTACCTGGAGGTTTTTAATTTTATTAACAAATTCACAGGTGTCCTTGATAAAGCTGGGGTGCAGTTTAGAAAGTGGGTTAATGAAGTGGTCTATGTATTCTGTGATGTTGTAGGATTCTTATCCGCAGTCACTGACTATTGGTCTGCCGACCGGAACAACAACGGCGACCGTCCAAGTCACAGGAGGCTTGTGGATCTTCGGAAGGAGGTAGAAGCACAATTATACTGTATATGAAAATAAAAATATTGTTAAATTAAAAAAAATGGTTTTGAGTTCTTCACTGAGCTGCAAAACTAACACATTTAAGGAAAAATAGAAAGTGCTACTGTTTGAAAGTGTGTGTCTGTACTGACACCTGACATTGCATGGCTCAAAGTCTCATAGCCCCCCCCCCCTGCTGTTGCATACCCCTCACATAGACAAAACCTGTAATTCGGCCTTCTTCCCTTTTGACCTTGGCTAAACCAGCTTGCCACACTCCTTAGCCTCATCATCTTTCAAACTCTTTTAACCACTAAAGTGAGCTAAATGTTCATTTTGAAGTCAGCATCCCCTTTTCACTGAAAGCTCTTTTAATAAAACAGATTGGGATTAACAAGAAATTCAAAGACAGGGTTTCCTTCCCTGTTTGATAATATACAGCTGAAATGAAAATTATCTGAAATAAATAGCCTAGGGTATATTAAAAACAATTATCTCTGAGAAAGCTCCTTAACTTGTTTTCAACAACACTAGCAGACTGATTAAAAGAGATAAGAAGAGAAGAGGAGTGCAATGGACAGAAGCGTATGCTACTAACAGAGTGTCAGAGGTCCGGCTGACTCATTATGAATGGGTCCAGCACAGGTTGAAATTGCAGGTCAGCAGAACTACACATGTGAAACGTCTGTATGGTCCATAGACTGTTAATAATCTATGGTATCGTTACTTCGCTGCATAGCTTTACGGAAGAAATGAGTATTCTAAGAACCGAATGATGCATTTAAAATATTGGTCGATCACGCGTTTTAATCGTGATTAAAATTTGATTGACTGTGCAGCCCTAGGTACCTTCAATGTGTACTTTAGTACACATGTTCCAAGTATTATATTAAATCTACTGTTACATTCCCCCTTGGTTTAGAGGCAGTAAACATGACCTTTTCACAGACACAACGGAAGAAGGATACTTCTATAGTTCTCTTAAATAGTTCTATAGTTCTGTTCTACAATTCTGTAGTTCTCTTCTACACTTCTTTAGTCCTCTTCTAAACTTCTATAGTTCTATAGTTCCTTCTACACTTCTATAGTTCTATAGTTTTCTTCTATACTTTACGTTTTGTTCTGTGGATAACTGACATTGACCCTGTTATTTTAACTACATATTTGTTTTTTTCATCTGTTTTGTGTAAAGCTTTTTGTGACTGTTGTTAAAAGAAACAAGTTGTATTTATATATTTACTTAATATTAAAAAGACACAGGTAGAGGTTAGAAGTTATGTTTTATTGAACTCATTAAACATTGAATAAAATAAATATAACCTTTTTCTAAATAGCATTATTTGAAAAGAAATTTATTCACGTGCTTTAAATAGCCACTCCCCCTCCGGTCCTCCGTAATTCTCCTTTATATAGCCCCGCCCCTGCGGGCTCCTGTAACTTCAGAGCCCTGGAATCAGACGGTGAAACGGCCGTGCTCCGAGCAGAATATTCTCCCTACCTAAATTACCGTTGTTTCGGACCAAAATGAGCCTCTCCCCCCTGGAACTGTGGAGATACTTACGGAGATATTTCAGTGAAAGTCTGGAGACAGAAACTGAGACGTTTTGGTGAGTTGTGTGTTTGTGTCGACTTCAAAGAAACTTCAAAGGAAGTGTGTTTTCACCTCAGAGAGAACACCAATCAGCAGATTAACTGTTTAGGTTATGGTACAGTTCCTCTACAAAGAGGTGAAAACTCTTCCTCCTCCATTATAACTTCACTTACAAATACATCATTATGTATTTGATTTTTTTATGAATAATTTAGATTCTATTTTAAAATTCAGCATGGCTATTGTGATTGGCTGTTGCTTTTTAAAAATGTAACGTTGCAAGCTGTTTCCGGGCTTAGTTTTTTTTTCTTTTTTAATCTAATGATGCATGTAGTAATGATAGCGAGTATCTCCCCCTATCGAGTGGGATATGCTGGGTTTTTCATATCAGTCATTGTGTGCAAAGGACAATGGGAATAAGCTTGACAATCCCCCCATAGCTGTTAGTACCAGTAGAGCCGTTAAACCGTGAGTCTCCGTTAGAGCCATTAGTTACCACTGGCCAACTTGAACCGTCCTCCGCCTCTCTGCTCCATTGGTACCGGTAGGTCTACCTGCGGTGTGTTTAACTAGAACATCCCTGTGTTAAAAAAACCCCAACCTTACAGTTCTTTACTAAATTTGTTAATAAAGTAATAACTTTATTTATTTATTATTTTTATTTAAGCACTCTAACTTGTCAGTGTGTGTGTGTGTGTATATGTGTGTCTGAGTTTGTATCTGTCAGTGAATGTGTGTGTGTCTGTGTGTACATGTGTCGGTGTATGTGTTTGTCCGTGACTGTGTGTGTGTAGCGATGGAGTGTGTGTCTGCCTGTGTTTGTGTGCTTATGTTGGTGTGTTTGTCTGTGTTCTTGTGTCTGTGTGTGTGTGTGTGTCGGTGTGCTGTGTGCGCGTCGTTGTATGTGTTTTTGTTGGAGAGTGTGTGTCTGTGTGTGTCTCTGTTGGTGTTTGTCTGTTGGTGAAATAGTGTGTATGTGTGTGTCGGTGTGTATGTCTCTCTCTGTATGTGTGTGCCTGTCTTTGTGTGTGTTGGTGTCTCTGGATTTGTGTCTGTTGGTGACTGTGTGTGTGTGTGCCTTGGTGTGTGTTGGTGTCTCTGTTTGTGTCTGTTGGTGACTTTGTGTGTGCGTGTGTGTGTGATGGTTTCTCTGGATGTGTCTCCATTTGTGTCTGTTATCTGTGTGTGTGTGTGTGTGTGTCTCCGTGCGACACAGTCTGTTTGTGTGTGTTTGTATATGTCTAAGTGTGTGTCTGTGAGTGTGTGTTGGTGTGTGTGTGCGTGTATCTGTCTGTGTTTGCATGTGTGTGTGTATCTGTGTGAGTGTGTGACTTTGCCTGTCTGTGTGTGTGTGTCTCTGCGTGTATCTGTCTGTTTGTGCGTGTGTGTGTCGGTGTATGTGTGTGTGTATCTGATGAGCAGGTGGCACCTTGAACGGCAGCTTCGTAACAGTGTATGAATGTGTGTGAATGGTGAATGGTTCCTGTGCTATGGCAAAGAGAATAATTCTATTATTTTACATTAACACATCTTTTGGACGTTACGTCTCTACATTGCACACTCTTTCTACTTCAGACTGAAAGCTTTTGCTCATTCCTGCATTAGCTCGTCTTTCTTTTCTCTCACTTTGTTCTCCATGTGGCGTGCGTACCCGCTCGCGGTGTGAGGCGCGTGTTTGCGCTATTCCCGGACATGCACTCAGTCACACCTGATAGACAACCTTTACTACAAAACTAAAGTAATGAGCCACTTTTGTAAAATGTAAGGAGTAGAAAGTACCCATATTCTTGTTAAAATGTAAGGAGTAAAAGTCAAAAGTCACCAAAAAATGTTTTAGCACGATGGACAGTCCCCCGCGTGTTTTAGTTAGATGGCTGTTTTCAGAGCCATTGACAGCCCCCCCCTGTTTTAGTAGTTGCTTTAGACCTGGTCACGGTCTAGGCTCTGTTTCAGCACCAAGGACAGCCCTCCCGTTTGTTTTTAGTAACTGGACTGTGTTGA
This sequence comes from Etheostoma cragini, assembly GCF_013103735.1. Taxonomy (NCBI): domain Eukaryota; kingdom Metazoa; phylum Chordata; class Actinopteri; order Perciformes; family Percidae; genus Etheostoma; species Etheostoma cragini. The sequence continues at coordinate 23,282 of NC_048428.1, read as the reverse complement.
AGTAAAAGAATAGGGTTTAGAGTGGCTGACTGTGTAGGCTGTTTCAGCACCATGGACAACCCCCCTGTGTTTTAGTTTCAAATGTTTTAGCACCATGAACAGACCCCCTGTGTTTTAGTTAGTTTGCTGTTTTAGAGCCATTGACAGCCCCTCCCACGTTTTAGTAGTTGTTTTAGACCTGGACACTGTCTAGGCTCTGTTTCAGCACAATGGACGGCCCCATGTGTTTTAGTGGAAAGTGTTTAAGAACCATCGACAGTTTCTCTTGTATTTAGGCACCATGGACAGCTCTCTGTGTTTTATCACCATGGACATTTCCTCCTGTGTTTCAGCACCTTGGACATTTCTCCCTGTGTTTTAGTTTAAAAATCTTAGCTCAATTAGTAGCTCTCGCTGTGTTAAAGCACCTCTTACAGTTCTACTTGTGTTTTAGTTGAAAGTTTTTTAGCACCATGGACAGTTCCCCCTGTTTTAACACCATAGATAGTTCTCCTTGTGTTCAGTCCCATAGACAGTTACCTCTGTGTTTAAGCACCATTTACGGTTGCCCCTGTGTTTTAGCACCATGGACAGTTCCCCTTATCTTTTATTGTCAAGTGGCTTATCACCTTGGACCGTTCTCAATGTGTTTTAGTGTCAAGTGATTTAGCACCATGGACAGTTCTCCGTTTTAGTGTCAAGTGTTTTAGCACCATGGACAGTTCTCCCGTGTGTTTTAGCACCATGGACAGTTTTCCCCTGTGTTTTCAGCACCATGGACAGTTTCCCCTATGTTTTAGCACGATAAACTGTTCCTCCTGTTTTAGCACCTTGAACAGTTTACCTCTGTGTTTTAGCACCATGGACAGCTTTCCCTGTCTTTTAGCATCATGGTCAGTTTTTCCTGTGTTTTAGCACCGTAGACAGTTCCACTTGTCTTTTATTTTCTAGTGGCTTAGGATTGTGGACAGTCCTCCCTGTGTTTTAGAGTGAAGTTTTTTAGCACCATGGGTAGTTCCCCCTGTCTTTTGATGTCAAGTGGTTTAGCACCATAGACAGTTCCCCTTGCGTTTAGTTTAAAAGTCTCTTACCACAATTGCTAGTTCCTGCTGTGTTAAAGCACCTCGGACAGTTTTACTTGTGTTTAGTTGAAAGTGTGTTAGCACCAGGGACAGTTCCCCCTGTTTTAGCACCATGGATAGTTCTCTTTGTGTTTATCATCATGGACAGTTACACCTATGTTTTAGCACCTTGGACAGTTCCCCTTGTCTTTTATTGTCAAGTGGCTTAGCTCCAGGAACAGTTCTCCTATGGTTTTATTGTCTAGTGGTTTACCACCGTGGACAGTTCCCCCTGTTTAAACACCATGGACAGTTTGTCCCTTTGTTTAACACCGTGGACAGTTTCCCTTATGTTTAAGCACCATAGACAGTCCCCCTGTGTTTTAACATGATGGACAGTTCCCACTTTTTAAGCCAAATGGATCATCCCCCCTGTGTTTTAGCACAATGGACCGTTTCTACCTTTGTTTTAGCAGAATGTAGAATTTCTCCTGTGTTTTAGCACAAGGGACAGTCCCCCCTCTGTATTAGCATTATGCACCATTGACTGTCCCCGTGTGTTTTAGCACCACAGACAGCTCCCCCTGTGTTTTAGAACCATGGACAGTTCCCCCTATGTTTTGGAACCATGGACACTTCCCCTTGTCTTTTAACATCATGGACCATTGACTGTCCCCCTGTGTTTTAGCCCCAAAGACAGCTCCCCCTGTGTTTTTGCACCATGGACACTTCCCTCTGTCTTTTAGCATCAAGGACCATTGACTGCCCCCCCCCCCTGTGTTTTTAGCACCATGGACAAGTTCTCCTTTTGTTTTATCACCAAGTACAGTTCTCCTATGTTGTAGCACCATGGACCCTCCCCCGTGTTTAAGCACCATAAACAGTTGTCCCTTGTCTTTTAGCACCATTTACAGCCCCCCCCTTTTTAGCACCATGGACAGTTCCCTCTGTCTCTTAGTGTCAAGTTGTTAAGCAACATGGTCAGTTTCCCCTGTGTTTTAGCATCATGGACAATTCTGATTTTTTAGCACCATGAACAGTCCTCCGTGTTTAAGCACCATAAACCGTTGCCCACTGTCTTTAAGCACCATTTTCAGTCCCCCCCTGTTTTAGCAACATGGACAGTCCCCCTCCTTTGTTTTATTGTCAAGAGTTTTAGCACCAAGGACAGTTTCTTATGTGTCCAAACACCATCTAAAGGTCCCCCATTTTTTTAGTCTCAAGTGGCTTAGCACCATGGACAGTTCCCCCTGTGTTTCATCACTGTGGACAGCTCCCCTTGTGTTTTAGTACCATGCACATTTCCCCTGTGTTTCATCACCATGGACAGTTCCCTCTGTCTTGTAATGTAAAATGGCTTAGCACCATGGACAGTTCTCCATGTGTTTTAGCACCATAGACAGTCCCCCCTGTTTAAGCAACATAAACAGTTGCCCTTTGTCTTTTAGCACCATTTACAGTCCCCCTTGTGTTTAAGCATCATAAACAGTTGCCCCCTGTCTTTTAGCACCATGGCCAGTCACCCCTGTCTTTTAGCACCATGGACTGTCCTTTCTGTGTTTAAGCACCATAAAGAGTTGCCCCTTGTCTTTCAGCACCATTTACAGTCCTCCCCGTTTTAGCACCATGGACAGTTCCACCTGTCTTTTAGTACCATGAACATTTGCCCCTTTGTTTCATCACCATGGACAGTTTCCTCTGTCTATTAATTTAAAGTGGTTTAGCACAATGGACAGTTAATACTGTTTAACGACCATGGACAGCTCCCCTTGTCTTTTAGCACCATGGACAGTTCCCCCTCTTTTAGTGTTTCAGTACCATGGGAAATTCCCTGCTTTGTAGCACCATGGACAGTGTCCCCCCCTTGTTTTATTCTTAAATGTTTTAGCACCATTGACAATTCCCACATTCTTTTAGTGTCAAGCGCCTAGCACCATGGACAGTTCCCCCTGTCTTTTAGCACCATGGTCAGCTCCCCCTGGCTTTCATCACAATGGACAGTGGTCTCGAGACACTCGCCCGCGAGAATATAAGCACCTCTTATTTATAGTTTAATTATTTTTTAACAATAGAACCGATTGACTTACCTCCGGTTGCGTTTAAATCGTGATGAGTATGCGTTTACTGAGGTCTTTTCTGGGTCTTTCTAGCCTCTACAGGGAATTTTCTATTGAGCCTGGAACCTCCAGCCTCTTTGGGCTTTAAATCCACACTGTTATATCCAAGATTGATCCACTTTATGTCCATATATTATGGACATAAAGTGGATGGATATATTCATCACGTTTTGGCTCATTCTGCCGCTAGCTCGCTCCTCTGTGTCTGCTCTGTCTCTCCTGTCTATTGTTTCTGGAAATACAAGGCCCAGTATCCCCACGAATGGGAGATAAAGTTACCCCTCTTGTATAGAACGCCAGAGGTGACAAAAAGGCCATTTGGCTGTATTGAAAGGCAGGAGGAGCAAATATTTGACAAACATTTACCTGTTTAGCATTGCTGTGGGTGTAATATCAACAAATATTACATTATTATGTCATTATTGGCCTAAGTAAGCACTTAGGCCAATAATAGCGGCAAGTTTGAGACAATGTTTTCTTCTGTCATAAATTGCAACCCTTAAATCTTTATAAACACGCCCATGCAGCACATCATTTGAAAGCTAAAAGTCTCATGATTCCATCAAGCTTACACACAAAGCACAAGGTGACTCCCAGCGGTTATCACATTATGAAGTAAAGAAACTGAGAAAGATTTGAGTCTAAATCAAATGTCTTCTCCTACCTGTCTCCTCATGTCTTTATCCACAGCGGTAAAACAATTACCAATAACTTTGTTTTCCTACATCGCCAACAGACCAAGGTATACAAATATTTAAGGCTTTTAATCCAAAGTTGGCTGGTCCCCTCACAGTAGTTTCTGGCCAAGTTTGGATGTAGAGAAATCTCCATAGTACATAATTTTTGTGTTTTGATTGCATGTGTTGTCTGATCACAGCGTACTGCAAATAAGCTCAGCCCCTTAGCAGAAAAGCCTGAAGCATAAGCTTTTGAGTGATGTAGGTTGCCATCCAATCCGTCAACTGTAACTCGAGCTGTCCTATGGGAGCCAATGATGGGGCGGGATTGGGAGGACAGACACGTGGGAAAGATTGACAGTTTAAATCTTCCAGTTAGAATTAGAGGTTTTGAAACCGGTCCTGCTGTGTAGCCAATAAGAAGACGAGTTGATTGATACCAAACATGACGAGAAAATATCAACCCCTGCTTACAGTAGTGTTTTTTAGTAATTTTACATTTTTACTTTGACAGAAATAGAGATTCCTTATTCTAACCTCTGTAGCTCTGTGTCAGTAAGGCCTAGTGTCACACTGCCACTAGAAACAAAAAGTTGAGTGTTCACTTCCCAATGACCTCAGGTTCATCCCAGAGGGCCAAAGTATGTGGGAACTACATCACTTTTTTGGGGGTAAAAATTAAGGCGAGAAAAGCATGGATTTGCGAGTGTTTGTCAAGAGGTTAAGGCCCTACAACCATTTTTAATATGCAAAAGACCTCACTGCAACCCAGATATTCTAGTAACCCAGTTTGTCAAAAAAAAAAATGATGTTCATAATTTGACTGCAGTCAACAGGGTTGATGTATTTTAAGTTTTTTTTTAAAATAAATCCAGATGAAAAATAAACTGTAAAAATTGCCTCAGGGCCCAGCGGGTTAATGTAAAACGGCTTAGCACCATGGACAGTGTTTCCTGTTTAAGTACCATGGACAGTTCTCCCTATGTTTTAGCACCACAGAATATTCCCACATTCTTTTATTGTCAAGTGTCTTAGCACTTTGGACAGTTCCCCCTATGTGTTATTGTGAAGTGTTTTAGCCCCATAGACAGTTGCTCTTGTGTCCAAACACCATGGACAGGTCTCAGTTCTTTTAGTGCCAAGTGGCTTAGCACCATGGACAGCTCCCTCTGTGTTTTAGCACCATGGACAGCTCCCCCAGTCTTTTAGTACCATGGACACTTCGCCCATGTTATTTATTGTCAAGTGTTTTAGCAACATGGACATTTCCCCTGTGTTTCATCTCCATGGACAGTTCCCTCTGTCTTTTAATGTAAAGTGGCTTATCACCATGGACAGTTCCCCCTGTCTTTTAGTGTCAAGTTGTTTCGCAACATGGCCAGTTTCCCCTGTGTTTTAGCATCACGGACAGTCCCCCCTTGTTTTATTGTCAAGTGTTTTAGCACCATGGACAGTTTCCCCTTTTGTTTTAGCGCCATGGACAGTTTCCCCTCTCTTTCAGCACAATGGAGTCTTGTCTCTGTCTATTGATGTAAAATGGCTTAGCGCCATGGACAGTTCTCCCCATGTTTTAGCACCATGGACAATTCCCAATTTCTTTTAGTATCAAGTTGTTTATAGGGATGAGCCAAGTAATCGGCTGAAACAAGTATCCGGTCCAGATAAAGCTGTTTTGACGATTACAAGTATTATACGAGTAATGCGAGTCAATATCTGTACTCCGATTCAATGAAATTCTCCATTGACTGTCTCCGTTCTGTGATAGGCTAGTCACAGCGCCCCTCCCCTTTACTATTCTGTGATTGGCTAGTCCCAGCGCCCCTCACCTACACAGACAGATTCCTTCTGTTGCTGTGTGCCTCTCACTCACACCCAGAACAGGGAGAAGTGAACAGCTCTCTCCCCTTCAGGTCTGAGGGGCTTGTTCCGTCAACATTTAGGGTTAATTCAAGCTTCAGTTTTGTTTTATACTTCGGTGCAAACTAGTATCTAGCAACCAGGAGACTTCTGTTAACCGTGGGGTTTGTTCAGACAGTGCTTGGTAAAATGCGACTCGGGTTGCATCTCTGCTGTCAGTTCTTTTTTTTAAACTGCCTGCTGGCTCTAACCATTTTTTTTGATTGTCTGAAACTTTCTTGCTGAGTTTTATAAGTAAAAATAAAAGGCAGTTGCAGTATAAATAAGTAATATTGCAAATTTAATATACACACACAAACACATTCAAACCCCCAGCCCCTCTTTTTTTTTCTCTCTCTCTCTCTCTCTCTCTCTCTTTGTATCTGAGACACATACTCACAAATACCTGGTGTGAAAATAAAAAAGAACCCCCTTGAAAATTTTTTTAAAAGTTAAAAAAAGAGAACTAGGGATGAGCGAGTACAGCATTATCTGTATCTGTTTACCACATGAATTATCTGTATCCGGATCCGTACTCGGACTGGGCGGGGCCTAAACCGGAAGTGGTCATATTTAAACCGGAAATGGGTCGGACTCTCTTTAAATGTGCGGGGCTTTAACCGGTATGTTATTTAACCATGCAATTGATATGAGTTGATCAATAATTTTTATACTTATTGCTGATTTGAAAGCTATTTACATGACAGCATCAAGCTTCAGATCAATGGTGTTGTCATGGTAACAAAAATACAACACATGCCGTTGCAATTATGAAGTAAAATGTAATGAACAAGAGTTTTCGTACTCAATATAACTTTCCTTCTTTAACTTTTTTTTTTTTGATCAGTGTGATTTTTTTTTTTATTTGGTTCTTTTTTTTTTTTTTTACACCAGGTGTGTATGTGTTTGTGTGCATGATAATAAGACAGAGACACAGAGAGAGAGTGGGCGGGGGGCAGCTGACAGTAAAAAAAAAAAAAATCTCCGATGGCAGAGACGCGACGGGAGTTGCATTTAAACCGAGCAGCATGTCTTAAACCCACGTTCACCAGAAATCTACTGGTTACTATGTAAGTACTATAATTTTAAGTTAAAAAAAACCTGAAGCTGAAGAAACCATAAACGTTAACGGAACAGATCCGCAGACCCGATTGACAGCCTGCCTGACGGAGCGGGAGCGAGAGAGAGAGATAGAGAGAGCGAGAGAGAGAGAGAGGCCGAGGGAGCGCATTTCTCCATGTTGTGTGTGTGTTTGTGAGATTGATCCGAGCGTGTTTGTAGGCGAGGGGGCGCTGTGATTTTCACAGAAATCTGCGCGGCCAGTTGAGGAGTTGCATTCAATCCGAGCATGGATATTGACTCACATTACTCGTGAAATACTTGTACTCGGCAAAAGTGCTTTATCCGTACCGGATACTCGTTTCAGCCGGATACTCGGATCACCCCTAATGAAAACCCTTGTTCACTTTTTTTTACTTAACCCTGGGGGCCCTGAGGCCATTTTTAGAGTTTTTTTCCGTCTGGATTTATTTTTATAAAACACCTTGTAATACATCAACCCTGTGGTCTACAGTCAAGATATGAACATCATTTTTTTTAGGACAAACTGGGTTATTAGAATATTTGGGTTGCAGTGAGGTCACTTGCATTTTAAAAATGGTTGTAGGGCCTTAAAGATAAATAAATAAATAAAACGGAACAAGAATCTTCCAGAAATGTATTGATATCACAGACAGATAATTAATTAAAAAGCCATTTCCTTTCTAAAACTCTTCTCATATGTCCTGGGAGTCACACTGTGAAGAAATAATCATTATAACTTATACAGTTAACAAAATACATGAATCTTTTCAAAGAAAGTCAAGACGCTTTTCCTCTCATGACATTTACTTATGCCAATAATAACATAATAATGTCATATTTATTAATATTACATCCACAACAATGCTATACAAGCAAATGTGTGTCTAAATAGTGCACAATTTGGCCTTTCATAGAATCTATAGGCCTTTTTGTCCCCTCTGGCCTTCCATACAAGAGGGGTGACTTTATCTCCCATATGTGGGCATGTACTTCCTGAAAAAAAAAAAAAAAAAAAATACAGGAGAGAGAGACGAGAGCACAGGTGCAAGCGGCACAAATCAGCCAAAACGCGATGAATTATGGACATAAAGTGGATCAATCTTGGATATAACAGTGTGGATTTAAAGACCAAAGAGGCTGAAGTTCCAGGCTGGATAGAAAATCCCCTGTAGAGGCTAGAAAGACACGGAAAAGACCGATTTAAACGCAACCGGAGGTAAGCCAATCGCTTGTATCGTTCAAAAGTGATTAAACTATGAATCAGAGGTGCTTTTTTACTCGTCGGCGAGTGTCTCGGGCTCAGAGGGTTAATAATTGCAACCACATTGTTGTATTTTTCGCAAAAATTGTTATATACTGTAGGCCTATATAGTTTTTTTTGTCACCATGACAACACCACTGGTCTGAAGCTCAATGCTGATGCTGTCACGGAAATAGTTTTCTAATCAGCAATAAACATAACAATTTCTGATCAACCCATATCACAATATCACCATATCGTGCACAACGGGATTACACACAGAGGGAAGGTAAGAAAAGAGGCTGTCAATTTTTAATTAAACTTGTCATGTGTAACATTTTACTGTACATATTGAGAAATTGGTCTGGCAACGTTAAATAGTGAAAGGGAACATTTTCAGGTGCCAGTGAGAAATGACACAAGAGCCAGGAAGTCAAGTTTGAGTCTGAAAGGTTGACAGACACCAAACATTGAACGGGGCATTGTGTTTTTTTCATTTTGTCTGCTTAAACATCAATCAACATTTATTTTACAGTCCTTTACAGCAACCAGCAGGTATTTAAGGTGCTTTATATTGAGAACCAAAAGTGAAACCACATTGACACTGTCAAAGTTATTTTACTTCTGTTTCTCTTCTTTTCAGCTTGTTCAGCTGATTTGTGGTATTGGATGACAGTACCCAATGATGCTGTTAATGTCAGATGTAGGTGGGGGAGATACCGTGGCTGCTTGTAGAGAGAGAGTTTGCAGCGAGGCGGGTGCTGTGTGGGATCTGGTCTGCTCCTGTTTCTTGCTTCTGGGGGAGACACGGACGGTGTTTCTCCCTTCGGCCTGGATGTTGAAGGAGGGTAGGGTGGTGGTGGGTGGAGCAGCTGATCGCCATCTTTAAGACTTGGATAGAGGGAAAATGCATTAGTGACACTGTTCATTTCTCCTTTCTGTTTCACGAGCTTTGTCTGTTACCTCCTTAGCTACTAGTTTTTCCATCTGTTTTCTTTCCCCACAAGTGGCTTCTTCCATCCACTGACTAAAACATTCCTTGTTTTTCTCAATTTGGATCAAATCTTGGATGTTAATTGGTTTACTCCCTCTAAGCAGTTTTTCTTCTTCTTCTAAATCCTGTCTTAGCATTCTAAGTTTGTCTGTACTTAAAGAACCATTTTCAGGAAAGCCATGCTTAGTGGTCCAATAAACCAAACAATCTAAGGTTTGTGGACCATATCGTTTCACCATCTCATCGACCACCGGACCTGAAGGAACGTGTGATTTCGTGCCCTTATTGCCCATTTCTAAAAGTGAAATGAACAAGTAATTGAAGTACTTCTTTTTCGTATAATCGTCACTATACGGCCCAGTTTAGTCTCTCGGTAAACTTTGCGAAAAAACCTGAAAACAGCTGTAACTTAATTTAAGCTACAATGACTGTTTATCTGTGATAGATTTTTGCTCGATGAAAATCCAGATAGCCAGCTACGATGACTGTTTATCTGTATGATTTTAAAATCTATCCGTCACCCCGTCCTACTCCCGTGTTTGATGAGATGATGTCAAATTAGTGGTTTTATTCTGTTCAACAACCTGGATGTTAAAACCATGAATAAAAACCTTTTTCTCCTGTTTTTGTAAAACCCAAAGTTTCCCAAAACAAAAGATAAAACTTTCACCAAATGACCCCAGTGAAAACCTTGGTCAGTCTTTGTCTCGCACAGTGTCTCAGTATCCAATTCAAATTGTTTATAATTGAAATTCTAACTTACCCCCGCTGTTTGAAATTGCTTCCTTTTCGTTTGGATTTCAGAGTGGAATCAGCGAGCCCTCCGCAGTTTCTGACCCTCTGTCTCTCAAAGGTGTTTTGGCGAGGTTTAGAGGCAGGCAATCGTCAGATCCCTGAATGATCTGTCATCAGTCACCAGCGGAGTCCCGATCTGATCCCTCCTTGAAATCCTGCCGACAACGCCAAGTTTGTTGTGGAAGTTTCTGTTCAGCAAGGGAGGAATTTGTGTAATGAAGAAGAGACCTTGTTGAAAAATAAATAAAGACAGGCTGAAGACTGGATTAAAAGTTTAGATATTCAGTGAAAGAGTTTAATTATTTTCTCGAGAGAACAATCAAACAAAATGACGAGAATGGCAGTTCACAATGCAACAGAGTAACAAGGTGACATCACACATTCTGGTGCCCCTGTAACATCGGACCACTCCTTATATTCTCTCCTGCCCCAACAGAAACACAAAACCCCTATCATGTCTGGAAAAACACTTTGAACCTAAACAAAACACTTCATCTCATTCTTCAGACTTCCCGGTGCCAGTTGCTGACCCTGTACCTCTGCTGACACACTCACAGATGTCAGTCGTTGTCCTTCTACTTTAGAAGTTCAGAGATTTATCTTTTGCATAGATTAGTTCTGCTCCTGACCTAGAGTTTGGGCAGCCTGAACCTTCGCCTATTTCACGCCTCCATCTGTGTGCCTCTGTTTATTCCGGTGATAAACAGAGTCACACTGGTTGCTGTCCCTCAGGAGAAGAAAGTGGGCCCTAAAACAGGAGGTGTGAGGGGAAGCAGCTGCGTTGTTTATGGGGCAAGTGTGAAACAGGGGACAAGCATATGTGAAGGATCTACCTTGTAAGAAAGATTTACTTTTGAATGAGTAACAACTAAATAAAAACATCTTATAAAACAGTCATTGCCTATGTTTTGAAATCACTGTCTATGTAATTTTGCCATCACACATACAAAAAAAGAATAAAATATAGAAAACTGTAAAATCAGAAATGGTTACATAGAAATAGGAGAGGGAAATTGTCACCTTGCTACTCTGTTCTAAAAGCAATTTTAAATAAAAAAGTTTTGATTTTGGATCTAAAAAAGAGCAATGTCTGTAAAGGTTCAGTTGGCGAAAGCCCGATAACCAGGGTTGCTGAACTAAGCTAACCAGATTGTCCCCGGTGGCGTTTAGCCCCGGTGTCAAACAGCCCTGTTGTCGATCGCCCCCAGCGGTACATTACACTGGGAGGCTGGGTGACCAGGTAGGCTAGTTGTATTACCGTCCGCATCGGTTGTACTTGGGCCATCAGACAGCTTGGGACTTGGACTTAAATTGCATTCCTTTTGGAAAACAGATTTGTTGGTCGGAGGGACAGGTTTTGAACATGGCCGTGGAATTCTTCCGTGGGCCCGTTGGCGAATCCGTGGAACTGTCACAGATTGTGAGTTAAGGGGCAGTTTTCATTTCATGAAATTCTGTGAGATCAGATTGTACAGGATTGTAAGTTGTAG
>NC_048428.1:8973-11850 GCF_013103735.1 Etheostoma cragini | reverse complement strand
ACAGATTGTGAGTTAAGGGGCAGTTTTCATTTCATGAAATTCTGTGAGATCAGATTGTACAGGATTGTAAGTTGTAGTGGAGACTTCGCCATCAGTTAACTTGGCTAGTGGAGCAAAATGTTCCATAGTAGGAGAGTATCATCACTGCTATCCTCCACACTGGGATCAAATACAGGGACAGAACGTGGGGCACCTTTCGCGATTTCACCAAGAGAGTCCACTGCAGCAAGCTGGTCATGCAGCTTAGCATGCTGTAGAAGGAGATCATTGAAGGCTTTCAATGGATGAAAGCTCTACCTGGAGTCCATTGACATGCCAAGTGCTGGCAACCTGTGGCTCCTTACAGGATGCGGCACTCTTCCTCTGGAAAATATTATAACATCCTCACATTGTATGCCATTACGTTGGCCAGCAAATACTGATTGATTACAAATCCTTTTCACTTGTCTCCACTGAATGGAAAGTGGCTAAAGTAGAGGCCCGGGGCAAACGTCACAACACCAGTAGTAGAGAAGGCTAACACGTGGCTATAGAGTCCCTAGACAGATATTGGAATGGATAAAAGTTATACACATGCAACTCAAAAAAGGAAAGATGATCACGACAGTGAAGATCATGCATTATACAGGACATCATGTCAGTAATGAATTTAAATACAATAAAACCACATAATAATAAAGTGGTTAAGTACCAGTTCCATAATTCTAGATACAAATGACTAAATATTTCTGCTCTTCCTCTCCAGGACAGCTGACTTGACCACTTCGGTGAGTGCCAATCCCTGGGGTCCAGAAAGCCCCAAGGGGCTTGGACCAGGAAGCTCTTCTGTTTGGCAGATATTCTAGGTTGCCTGAGGTCCCACTTCAGTGACCTGGAGTTATCATGTCCTCTCTAGTCGCCACTACGAGCTAAACTACATGTGGACCCTGTGAAGCTGCATGCAAGGTCAAAATGCATGGTCTCTGGCAGAGAACACAAAAATGAAACAGAGGAGCTCAGTTAATTACGTTAAGGGACATCCACCTTGGCAGCATAATCAGCTCGGGATCAGTCAGACTTAAATTACATTGTAATAATCTGCAGTTTGTTTTCGTATCACCACTTGAAAAAATGAAGAAACATGTTTTGAACTTCACAATAGTGTGGAATGGATTCAGTTTAGTGCATCAAAAACACCCAGTTACTTTATCTCAGACAGCTTTTAAATCTGATTGGGTGCAGATACAGTAAAAGGCTGATCTGAACAAAGCAACAAGCAAGTTGTTGATGGTCATTTCCCAAGTTGGAATGATCAGAAAAAGCATGGTGGATGTGGGACAGTATGTAGATATGTGTATGGTGAGTTGAAAAAATGGGAAGTCTAAAGGAAAGGGAATTTTAAGGGCATCCAACCCATCTGACATATACAACTATGAGGATTGTTGGTTCTGAAAAACCCGGGAATCTATTAAATGATGTTTCTGAGTGTTAATTGCCAATGTTTTTAATGTAATGCCTCTCTCTCCTATGTTGTCCTCCTGCTGAACCTTTGAATCAGCTTTTGGCACAGTAAACCATCAGACCCTCCTCTCCATTCTCCAAGAACTGGAAGTGTCAGACCCATCAATCTCCCTGTTCAAATCCTACCTCAAAGGCCAAACTCACAGGGTAATTTTTAGAAGATCTATGTCTGAACCTTCTAACCTCACTACCGGGGAACCTCTGGGTTCTGTCATATGTGTCATCCTCTTTTCTCTGTACAAGTTACTGGGCTCTCTTATTCACTCAAGTGGCTTTTCATTCTACAGCGATGCAAGTGACAAACTAATTCTGTCCTTTCCATGGTCTGAAAACCCAGGTAGCTGACATCTCTCAGTGGATGTTGACACCCCCTGAAGCTCTTTCGGGGCAAGACTGAACTGCTCTTATTTCCAGGGAAGACATCCCACATCCACAACCTTTCCATTAGCATGGAGAACTCTGTGTTATCTGCAACTTGGACTGCAAGGAACCTGGGTGTGGCACTGGATGACAAGCTGTCATTTGCTTCCAATATTGATGTGATAACGCGCATCTGCTTATCACCACAACATTGGAAGAATAGTTTTTTTCCTTACCCAGAAGGCGATACATTGTTCTCCCCCACTACACTGCTCCTCCACACACTGCACTGTCTACCGGTGGATGCTCGAGTCCAATCAAAGTCACTGGTTCTTAACTTTGATTAATTTTATGTATTTGCATGATTCTAGCAATTTTTGGGTGGCATCTTCATGGGTAAATGCACTTATTGTAAGTCCCTTTGGACAAAAGCATTAACTATATGAATGTAACAAAATGTAATTCATATAACTATACCTGACAACTACAGTGTGGTAAACTCTCCCATAGCTTTTATTCATTCATGAGCAGATATAACTGTCTAAACATAATAACAAATTCAGCAATAACAAACAAATGTTCCAAAAACAATTTAAGGAATGAAGAGAAATACGATACATATTGTTTTATGTATTTCATTGTATGTATATCTATTCATTTAATAAATCGTAATTACATGCAGAAAATCACAATCACTAACGTGAATGAATGTACCTTCAACAGAAGTGCCTCTTCTGCCAGCTGACCCCCTGGAGACTATTTTCATGTGACCTGTAAGGGAAGATAAACTCTGCCAATGCTCCCACCCCCAAGCTATGATTGGACACTTGATTGGATTTTCATTTTAGGTTGGTAGATGCATTTCAATTTCAAAAACCCCAAAGCAATCCTGCACCTCCTAATGAGAATTAAATTTGTATTTGGTCTTGGAAGGTCTACTTTTTTCTGCTCGACAACACTTTACATGGCCTTATCACTCTGTTTTCTCTGATAGGATTTTAATGTGGCACTAAAAAA
>NC_048428.1:4401-8873 GCF_013103735.1 Etheostoma cragini | reverse complement strand
GTGGCTGAAAATATAACAAAACTTATGTTGGATATAATGAAATACAATTCTATAAAATCTAAAATTGTTAGGTGATTTAATGTAAGTATTATTGAAAACTCTTTTGAATGTTTAACTTTATAAATACCATTACTAATTGTTATGGTTTTTAATTATAATGAATAAATAGTATTTAACCTCTCCGACAGCACGGTTCCTCTACCGGTACCTGTTTTTCCACAACATGTTTTTATTCATGAATTGCAAGCATTAAATCGTCACCAACACGGTCATTCAGCACATCATTAGAAAGCTTAAAGTCTTGTGATTCCATCAAGCCCCCGCACAAAGCATTAGGGTTACTTACAGCGGTTATAATCTCGTTTTGAAATTAAGAAACACTGCACCGTTTCTGTCTAAATCGAGCGTGCATCCCTACCTTTGTCCTCGTCTTTATCCACAGCGGTGAAAGATAATCATAAACGTTGATTTCCTAAATCGCAAACACTCCAAGGAATTAGAATATCCAAGCCTTGTAATCCATAATTAGCTGGTCCCCTCACAATCTTGTAGTTTCTGGCCAAGTTTCGACGTTCAGAAATCTAGATAGTGCATCATTTCTGGGCTTTTATCGTTTGTAACTTTTTCCCTGTGCGGGCTAGAAATCAAGCACACTGAGGGACAAAATTGCTGCTAATGCAAAAATATCAAAGGCGCTCGCTCTTCAGTCGACACACCATTAGAATCTGTGGCTTCTGCAGATTGCAATGAATCCCAGCCAATAGCATCAGCCTATCAAGAGATACCCTCAAGCTAAGCCAATGATATCGCACAGTCCCCATTGGGCCCACGTGGGAAAGACTGAAAGTAGATCCGACCACTTATAAAAAGAGGTCATAAAACTGGCATCCCTGTGTAGCCAATGAGAAGACGAGTTGAATGGTACCAGACATGGCCAGAAAAACCTTACCCTGTGATGCCTCCAGCTGTCTCAAAGCAAAAATAAGGCCTTTTTATGGCATTTTAACATTTCATAAAATTATGATTACTTATTTCTATAAATCTATGTATGTACTTCTTTCAGACATATCTGTGAGTGATGTGGATGTGTTTTTGTATTTCAGAAGTTTTGTATTTAGCACTTTCTTGGCTTTTTTAGAAATAAGAAATAAGACAAACGCACAGACATATCTGTAGAAATACATTCATATAAAATCCATTTTATAAGTCATTGTTTTCTGGATTTTTTCTGTTCTAAGTTGAGACATGTGGCTAGGGTACTATTTTAGTAGCACCTGTAATATGCTTACAGTAGTGCTTTTTATTAATTTTTCAGATGACTTACTTGGACGGAAATAGAAATTCTGTGTTCTAACCTCTCTAGCTCTGTGTCAGTAAGGCCTAGTGTCACACTGCCACTAGAAACAACAAGTTGAGAGTGTTAACTTCCCAATGAACTCAGGGTCATCCCAGAGGGCCAAAGCATGTGGAAACTGCAGCACTTTTTTAAGGGTAAAAATGTAGGCGAGAAAATCATATATTTTCAAGTGTCTCTGAAGAGGTTTAAGTGATTATTTGTTTTCTTTTTTGTGTAAAGCTTGTTGTGACTGTTAAAAGAAACAAGTTTTATTTATATATTTACTTAATATTAAAAAGACACAGGTAAAGGTTAGAAGTTATGTTTAAATTAACTCATTAAATACCAAATATAATAAATTTAACATATTTCTAAACAGCATCTTTAAACATATTTTCTTCACATGCTGTAAATCGCCCCGCCCCCTCTGGGCATCCGTAGGTCTCCTTTAAATAGCCCCGCCTCTCCCGGATCCTGTAACTTCAGAGCCGCTGAATCAGAAGAGCATGCGGCCGTGGTGCAGAGCAGAATATTCTCCCTCCCTAAATTACCGTTTTTTCCGACCAAAATGAGTCTCTACCCCCTGGAGCTGTGGAGATACTAACGGAGATATTTCGGTGAAAGTCTGGAGACAGAAACGGAGACGTTTCGGTGAGTTTTGTGTGTTTGTGTCGACTTCAAAGAAACTTCAAAGAGAGTGTGTTTTCACCTCCGAGTGAACACCAATCAGCAGATTAACTTTACTTACAAATACTTTATTTAGCCTTTTTTATGAATAGTTTAGACTTTATTTTTTATTCTTGCATGGTCTATTCTGATTGGCTGTTGTTTATTTTTAAATATAATGTTGCAAGGTGTCGTATCCCCCCCACCCCGCCGTTAGTACCAGTAGGGCCGTGTGTGTGTCTATCGGTGAGCGTGTGTCTGTCGGTGACTGTGTGTGTGTGTGTGTGTGTGTGTGTGTGTGTGTGTGTGTGTGTGTGTCTGTTGGTGTGTGTGTTTGTGGGTGAATGTGTGTGTGTTGATAAAGGCTATGTGTCTGTGTTGTCAGTGACTTTATTATGCCTTTTTTATGAATAATTTAGAATTTTCTTTTCTTAAATTTTGCATGGCCTATTCTAATCGGCTTTTGCTTTCTTTTAAATATTAGATTGCGAGGTGTGTCCGGGCTTAGGTATTTTTTAAATCGAATGTTGAAGGTGACGTAGCCGTTATTATTACCACTAGAGCCGTTGACGTCTCCCACCAAACCTGAACCGTCCTACGCGTCTCTGCTCCAACGGTACCTGTGGGTCTTCCTGCTGTGTGTTTAACTGGAACATCCCCCTGTTGAAAAAAGCTCTTATACTTTAATAACTTTTTTTATATGAAGTAGACTAAATTGTCCTTATTTGTGTGTGTGTCTGTGTCTGTTTCTGTGAGTGTATCTGTGTCTGTCTAAGTGTGTGCGTGTGTGATGATGTATGCTATGTGTCTCGCTCTGTGTGTCTGTCGGTGACTGTGTGTCTGTCGGTGACTGTGTGTCTGTCGGTGACTGTGTGTCTGTTGGTGACTGTGTGTGTGTGTGTGTGTGAGTGGGTGGGTGGGTATCGGTGAGCGTGTGTCTGTCGGTGACTGTGTGTTTGTGTATGTGTGTCTGTCGGTGACTGGGTGTGTGTGTGTCTGTTGGTGTGTGTGTTTGTTTGTGGGTGAATGTGTGTGTGTTGATAAAGGCTATGTGTCTGTGTTGTCAGTGACTTTATTATGCCTTTTTTATGAATACTTTAGAATTTTCTTTTGTTAAATTTTGCATGGCCTATTCTAATCGGCTTTTGTTTCTTTTAACTATTAGATTGCGAGGTGTGTCCGGGCTTAGTTTTTTTTTAAATCGAATGTTGAAGGTGACGTATCCCCCCCCCCTCACTCCCTCTCCTCATAGCCGTTATTATTGCCACTAGAGCCGTTGACGTCTCCCGCCAAACCTGAACCGTCCTACGCGTCTCTGCTCCAACGGTACCTGTGGGTCTACCTGCTGTGTGTTTAACTGGAACATCCCCCTGTTGAAAAAAGCCCTTATACTTTAATAACTTTTTTTATATGAAGTAGACTAAATTGTCCTTAGTTGTGTGTGTGTGTGTGTGTGTGTGTGTGTCTGTGTGTGTGTCTGTGTCTGTTTCTGTGAGTGTATCTGTGTCTGTCTAAGTGTGTGTGTGTGTGTGTGTGTGTGATGATGTATCCTATGTGTCTCGCTCTGTGTGTCTGTCGGTGACTGTGTGTCTGTCGGTGACTGTGTGTGTGTGTGAGTGGGTGGGTAGGTGACTGGGTGTGTGTGTGTGTCTGTTGGTGTGTGTGTTTGTTTGTGGGTGAATGTGTGTGTGTCGATAAAGGCTATGTGTCTGTGTTGTCAGTGACTTTATTAGGCTTTTTTATGAATAATTTAGACTTTATTTTTTTTAAATTTTGCATGGCCTATTCTGATTGGCTGCTGCTTTAAAAATATATAATCTTGCAATGTGTTTCCGGGCTTATGTATTTTTTAAATCAAATGATGCAGGTGACGTATCCTAACCCTATATCAGCTTAGGTCAGTTATGTTTACGTATGTAATGTGTTTGTGTTGTTGAATCCCACAGAAGAAGAAGAACACTAACCCAGTCTGATAGAAGAAGAAGATCAACAGACAACAGGATTGGATTCTTTAATTCTCTCATCAGGTAAGAAGAATCAGCTGATCATATTTCTTTTTTATGAAACTATATCTGTTCATGTCTATTCTAGTTTTTATGAAACCATATCTGATCATGTCTCCTCTTGGTTGTACTTCAGGTAGATCTACAAAAGTAAGTTTCATTTTTATTCTCTTTGTTGTTTTCTGAGTTAGCCACTGTGCTATCTATCTATCTATCTATCTATCTATCTATCTATCTATCTATCTATCTATCTATCTATCTATAACTCTTGTTCTCAGTCTTGTTCTCCCTCTACTTATTCTCTCTCTCTCTCTCTCTCTCTCTCCAGGGGTCCAGACTGCAACAATATGGTTGCAATATTTTGCAACCATTAAACGTGTAAAAACAACAAGTACCATTAAAAACGGTCATGATGAAATTAAAACAGGCTAGAAAGAATATACACATACAAGAATAAAAGTTACAGT
>NC_048428.1:3161-4301 GCF_013103735.1 Etheostoma cragini | reverse complement strand
ATATATCTCTCTAGTCTGCTTTGTGTTACATTAACACACATCTATTAATAGAAGCTATAGTTCTTTCTTCTAAAACATAATACCTTTTTCTTCTGTTTTGTTTGTGGCCGCTGTGCCTTCCTGTCTTTGATCATTGCTCTCATGGCCGCTGTGTCATCATTACTATCATCTATCTGTTCATCAGCTTTGATCAATGTGGGTGCAATCATTTATTGAGGTAGATCTACTAAAAGAAAGTGCCATTTTTGTTGTCTTTAAACATTTGTGTTCTTGGCTGCAGTGCCGACACTATCTGGCCATGATAAAAAAGCAGCCATGAAAGACGGAGTGATACATGTGTCACACATGTATCACACATGCTATGGCATGTGACTGATGGTCTTTTTTGGATTCAGTTTAGATGTGCCAAATTGTAATTATATAAGTTATTATTGTTCTAACTGTCGTGCTTATGTAATGCTTTTTGTTGGTATTTGTCCCATTATGTGTTCACAATAACACAAATTGGTTAGGGTTAAGGGATAAAGTTGGATGTGCGTAGGGGTACCAGTAGCTGTTCAGTGTGCCAACAGGACATTACTAGATATTATATTTTACATTAACACATCTTTTGGATGTTACATCTCTACATTGCACACTCTTTCTACTGCAGACTGAAAGCTTTGGCTCATTCCTGCATAAGCTAGTCTTTTGTCTCACTTTCTTCTCCGTGTGGCGTGCGCACCCGCTCGCGGTGTGAGGCGCGTGTTCACACTATTCTCCGACATGCACTCATAGTCACACATGATAGACGACCTTTAGTACAAAACTAAAGTAACAAGCCACTTAAGTGTAAGTAAAAAATACTGATATTCTTGCTAAAATGTAAGGAGTAAAAGTAAAGTCACCAAAAAATGTTTTTGCACCATGGACAGTCCCCCTCATGTTTTAGTAGTTGCTTTAGACCTGGTCACTGTCTAGGCTCTGTTTCAGCACCATGGACAGGCCTCTGTGTTTTAGTGGAAAGTGTTTTAGAACCATGGACAGTTCCTTTTGTATTGAAGCACCATGGACTGCTCTCCTTGTGTTTTCATCACCTTGGACAGTTCTCCCTGTGTTTTAGCACCCTGGATAGTTTTTCCTGTGTTTTAGCACCTTCGA
>NC_048428.1:1816-3061 GCF_013103735.1 Etheostoma cragini | reverse complement strand
CAGCTTCAAGCTCTGACAGTCTATTTGCATAGAGAGAGAGAAATAGGACACACACACAGAGCAAAACAAATACGACCCTTGTCCTAACACCCTTCTTTTAGCACCATTGGCACTTCCCCCTTTGTTTTAGGACCATGGACAGTCCTCCCTGTTTAAGCACCATGGACAGTCCCCCCTGTGTTTCAGCAACATGGACAGTTTTCTCTGTTTTGCTTAAATGTGTTTGCACCACTGACAGTTCCCCCTGTCTTTTAGTGTCAAGTTGTTTAGCAACATGGACAGTTTCCCATGTTTTTTACCACCATGGACAGTTCCCCCTTCTATTATAGTTAATTGTAGCACCATGGACCCTCCCCTGTGTTTAAGCACCATGAACAGTTGCGCCTTGTCTTTTAGCACCATTTACAGTCCCCCATGTTTAGGGTTAGGTTAGAGAAAGTTCTCTCGATGATCCCCCCTGCTTCGTCCGACGACTGGGCAGTTCGATAGGGGATCAAAGGCAAGTGCACCGGCCGGCGCTCGTCAGTGATCAGCTCACTATTCCTACAATGTCCTTTACCATACCAATTTGCCTCTCAGTTCTGAGTTTAGGCATTGCTTTTTTGTATGTAATAACCATTTCGAGATGACACGAATATTACAATAAGCAGAGACTCTATATCTGCTTTGGACCCATTGCCTGGCCTCAGGTTTGTAGTAAGTAGTTCTATCTGCTTTGGACCGTTTGTCTGGCCTCAGAGTTGCATTAAAAAATTATTTATATCTATCTGCTTTTGGACCGTTTGTCTGGCCTCAGAGTTGCAGTGATACATTATTTATATCTGCTTTGGACCGTTTGTCTGGCCTCAGAGTTGCAGTGATTATTTATATCTGCTTTGGACCGTTTGTCTGGCCTCAGAGTTGCAGTAAAAAATTATTTATATCTGCTTTGGACCGTTTGTCTGCCCTCAGAGTTGCAGTGATTATTTATATCTGCTTTGGACCGTTTGTCTGGCCTCAGAATTGCAGTAAAAAAATACTTATATCTGCTTTGGACCGTTTGTCTGGCCTCAGAGTTGCAGTGATTATTTATATCTGCTTTGGACCGTTTGTCTGCCCTCAGAGTTGCAGTGATAAATTATTTATATCTGCTTTGGGCCCTTTGTCTGGCCTCAGTGTTGCAGTCCGTAGGGTTAGGTAGAGAAAGTTATCTCGATGATCCCCCCCGCTTCGTCCGACGACTGGGCAGTTAGATAGGGGATCAAA
>NC_048428.1:0-1716 GCF_013103735.1 Etheostoma cragini | reverse complement strand
CCATGACAGTAGGGCTGGACGGCGCGGACCAAACAATGTATCTGAGAAATTTTTGGCAGAATTGTAATACTCAATATATCTCTAAATTTAGAGAATTATCTAAAACATGGCCTTAATGTTCAGTTGTAAATCAAAGCAATGTCAACTTTTTTTTTTTATAGACTAGTCCAAATATGATTGAAGACGTGTTTCCTCGTTAAATCAACTTTCTAACGTCAAAAATCCACCAAAGCACCTTTACGTGGTAGACTCATCTGGTTTGTTGCTTTTAATCTCGTCTTGTTTTTGTTAAATTAGTAGTGCTTTCGTAAATGACACTGTAGTACAAATCCATCATTGCTTCTCATATAATAAATAACTTGGTAGTTAACATTTGTTCAATTACTGTTGATGGTAATTGTTGATTCTTTTTCGATGTACCGAATTGTAATTATATACGTGATGATCAGACCCATGTGCTAAAGCTATGCTAGCAGCAGCTATCACTTGTTGCCATAGCAACTTCAAACACCCTGAGCTGTAACTAACTCAAGCCAGTGGACACGCTCTGTTTACATTATCTGGGTCACATGACAGAGATATTACCAAAAGACGTTTCCTGGGATTCTTTCTAAACTTTCACTTGACTGAAAGAGACAATTATGTTGTTAATCAAATATTTATGAGCCAATTAATTGTAGAGCAAAATGTGGAATTGTTAAATCTGTAGATATACCACCCAGCCCTATGTGAGAGAGATAATCAGAGGCAGGAAGGCACGGCGGCCAAACACAACACAGGATATAATAAGACAATGTTAGAGAGAGAGACATGGCACGGCGGCCAATAACAACAAATGGCACTTACTTTTAGTCGATCTACCCGGAAAAAAAAACAGCACCAACATTGATCCAAGCTGATGAACAGATAGATGATAGATAAGGTAGGCACGGCGGCCATGACAGATAATCAGAGATAGGAAGGCACGGCGGCCATGACAGATAATCAGAGATAGGAAAGTACGGCGGCCATGACAGATAATCAGAGATAGGAAGGCACGGCGGCCATGACAGATAATCAGAGATAGGAAGGCACGGCGGCCATGACAGAGATAATCAGAGATAGGAAGGCACGGCGGCAATGACAGATAATCAGAGATAGGAAGGCTCGGCGGCCATGACAGATAATCAGAGATAGGAAGGCACGGCGGCCATGACAGAGATAATCAGAGATAGGAAGGCACGGCGGCCATGAGAGATAATCAGAGATAGGAAGGCACGGCGGCCATGACAGATAATCAGAGATAGGAAGGCACGGCGGCCATGACAGATATAGTCAGAGATAGGAAGGCACGGCGGCCATGACAGATAATCAGAGATAGGAAGGCACGGCGGCCATGAGAGAGGTAACATCCAAAAGATATGTTAAAGTAACACAGAACAGCAAAGAGAGAGATAGTGAGATTGAGAGATAGAAAAAGAGAGAGAGAATGGGAGGGGAGAGAGGAGATAAAGCGAGAGTGAGAAAGAGAAAGCAGGGCCCCAGACTAACTGTTTCACTAGGAGAACATTGGCCCCGAACGCTCTAAAGAAACTAAAATAAAACTCCTCCCAAACCCACCCTACAACCTATTAAAATTATAATTATTCATTTCTTAATCACTGTAACTTTTATTCTTGTATGTGTATATTCTTTCTAGCCTGTTTTAATTTCATCATGACCGTTTTTAATGGTACT
>NC_048427.1:21981853-21983240 GCF_013103735.1 Etheostoma cragini | reverse complement strand
GAATCATGCTATTGGCTAGCAACCAGGTCCATTGGAACGTGCTGGCACCACAGATTACAATGACGTGTCGACATGCTTCCTAGCGCGCACAGGGAAAAAGTTACACGCGATCAAAACTGAGAAATGATGCATGATCCCAATTTCGAACCACCAGTGGTACATTGAACGCTAAACAGGTTAAAACTAAGGTTAAGACCCACTTTTTTAAGTCAGCATTTACTTCTGACCAGGGCAATACTTTCTCTTAGGTATCCTCCTTCTGTCTGGTCCTTTCTATGCATTTCTGGAAGGCTTTAAATGTCATGCAGCGCTGAACCACTACAACACTTATAATATGCATTTGAATGTTTTGTATGTGTTACGTATGTTATGGCTTTGTTGTAAAGCACTCTCGGTACCTTTTGGCTATTGTAAAGGGCTATACATGGCTTAGCACCATGGACAGTTCCCCGTGTGCTTTAACACCATGGAGAATTCTCCGCATTTTAGTGTCAAGTGTTTCGGCAACAGGGACAGGTCCCCCCCCCCCGTGTTTTAGCACAATGGACAGTTCCACTTTTATTTTAGTGTATAGTCGTTCAGTATTATTGACAATTTACCCTGCGTTTTATTCAAAAGATTTTAGTACCATGAACAGTCCCTTGTGTATTCTAGTGTCAAGTGGTTTAGCACCATGGACAGCTCCCCTTGTGATTTAGCACCATGGCCAGTCCCCTGTACTTTAGCACCATGAATAGTTCTCTCTGTTTTAGCACCAAAAACCGTCCCTTCTGCATTTTCAACAGCATATATATTTCCCCCTGTCTTTTATTACCATGAACAGTCCCCCCTGTCTTTTAGTGTCAAGTGGTTTAGCACCATCAAACGTTCCCCGTGCTTTAACACCATGGACAGACCCCCCTGTGTTTTAGCACCTTGGACAGCCCTCTTGTCCTTTAGTGTCAAGTGGCTTATCACCATGAACGGTTCCTCCTGTTTTTTTAGCACCATGGACAGTTCCCCTTGTGTTTTATTTTAAAAGATTATAGCACCATTGCTACTTCCTGTCCTGCTGTCTTACCACCGCAGATAGTTCCTTCTGTTTTATTGTCAAGTGGTTTAGCACAATGGACCGTTCCACCTGTGTTATAGCACCATGGACAGTTCCTCCTGAGAGTTAGACTCAAGTGTTTTATTAACATGGACAATTCAACCTGTAACTTAATGTTAAGTGTTTAAGCAGCTTGGACAGTTTTTGCTGTGTTTTAGCACCTTAGACAGTCTGCCCTGTCTTTTAGTCAAAAGCATTTTAGCATTATTGACAGTTAGTGTTAGGGGGTTAGGTTAGAGAAAGTTCTCTCGATGATCCCCCCCGCTTCGTCCGACGACTGGGCAGTTCGATAGGGGA
>NC_048427.1:21979496-21981753 GCF_013103735.1 Etheostoma cragini | reverse complement strand
AACTGCAGCATGTTTTAGGGGGTAAAAATTTAGGCGAGAAAATCATATATTTTCCAGTGAATTTCAACAGGTTAAAAAGGCTGAGGTCAGTAGTGGTGCGGATGTCAGGGGGTAGTTTGTTCCATAGTCTGGGAGCAGCGAAGTAAGAGGGGGCCAAGCAATAAATGGCGTTAAAAACAAACAGCAAGGGTTTAAAATCAATTCTAAAATGGACTGGAAGCCAGTGGAGTGACGACAGCACAGAGGTAATGTGTTCACGTCTGGACATGCTTGTTAAAAACACAGAAGGGACTGTCCATGGTGCTAAAAGACAGGGGAGACTATCCATGGTGATAAAAGACTAAGACACTAAAACACAGGTAGAACTGTAGAACTCCATGTTGCTTAGCCACTCTACACTAAAAGACAGAGGGAACTTCATGGTGAATAAACTAAGGGAGAACTGACCATGTTGCCAAACAGGTGGAACTGTGCATGGTGCTAAGCCATTCTACATTAATAGACAGAGACAACTGTCCATTGTGCTGAAAGACAGGGGGAGCTGACCATGGTGCTAAAAGACAGGGGGAACCGTCCATGGCGCTAAGACACCTGAAAATAAAATAATGTGGGAATTGTCCATGGTGCTAAAACATTTAAGAATAAAACAAGGGAGGTAACTGTCCATGGTGCTAAAAGACATGGGGAGCTGTCCATGGTGCTAAAACAAAAGAAAAGTGTCCATGGTACTTAAACAGGGGGACTGTCCATTGTGCTAAGCCAATTTACATTAAAAGACAGAGGGAATTGTCCATGGTGACGAAACACAGGGGGAGCTGTCCATGGTGCTAAAAGACAAGGGGCAACTGTTTATGGTGCTTAAAGACAGGGGGGACTGTCCATGGTTCTACAACACATGGAGAACTGCCCAAGGTGCTAAGCCACTTTACATTAAAAGACAGAGGGAACTGTCCATGGTGATGAAACACAAGGGAAATATCCATGGTACTAACACACAGTGGGAGCTGCCCATGGTGCTAAGCCAATTGACACAAAAAGAATGGGGACCTGTCCATGGTGTTTGGACACAGGAAAAACTGCCTATGGTGCTAAAAGATGGGAAACTGTCCATGGTGCTAAGTCACTTGACACTAACAGAATGTGGGAATTGTCCATAGTGCTAAAAGATAAGGAGAACTGTCCATGGTAATTAAACAGGGGAAAATGTCCATGGTGCTAAGCCATTTTACATTAACCCTCTGGGCCCTGAGGCCATTTTTAAAGTTTATTTTGTGTCTGGATTTATTTTATAAAAAAGCTTGTAAAACATGTACCCTGTCATCTACAGTGAAGATATGAACATCATTTATTCAGGACAAACGGGGTTATTAGATAATTTGGGTTGCAGTGAGGTCATATAGACAAATAAATAATTAACACAGAACATGAATCTTGCAGATATGTACTGATATCACAGACAAATAAGTAATGAATTAGACATTTTCCTTTATAAAACACTTCTCATATGTCATATGTCATATGACAAAATACATGTATTTTTTCAAAGAAAGTCAAGACGCTTTTGCTCTCATGACATTTACTTGTGCCACAATTAACATAATACTGTCATTTTTATTGATATTACACCCACAGCAATGCT
This sequence comes from Etheostoma cragini, assembly GCF_013103735.1. Lineage (NCBI taxonomy): Eukaryota > Metazoa > Chordata > Actinopteri > Perciformes > Percidae > Etheostoma > Etheostoma cragini. Next base: position 21,980,114 of record NC_048427.1, on the reverse strand, counting down.
ATACAAGCAAACGTGTGTCAAATATGTGCTCCTCTTGGCTTTCTGTACAGCCAAATTTCCTTTTTGTCCCCTCTGGCCTTCCATACAAGAGGGGTGACTTTATCTCCCATATGTGGGCATACTGGGGCCTGTATTTCCGGAAACAATAGACAAGAGAGACAGAGCAGACACAGAGGAGCGAGCTAGCGGCAGAAATGAGCCAAAACGCGATGAATTATGGACATAAAGTGGATCAATCTTGGATATAACAGTGTGGATTTAAAGCCCAAAGAGACTAGAAGTTCCAGGCTCAATAGAAAATCCCTTGTAGAGGATAGAAAGACCAGGAAAAGACCTCCATAAAAGTGAACTTGTCAGGATTTAAACACAACCGGACGTGAGTCAATCACTTCTATGGTTAAAAAATGATTAAACTATGAATCAGAGTTTTTTTTTTTTTTTTACCTGTGGGCAAGTGTCTCGGGACAATTGTCCATTGTGCTGAATGACAGGGGGAGCTGACCATGGTGCTAAAAGACAGGGGGAACTGTCCATGGTGCTAGGCACTTGACACTAAAACAATGTGGGAATTGTCCATGGTGCTCAAAACATTTAACAATAAAACAAGGGGGGGGGCAC
>NC_048427.1:21974044-21979414 GCF_013103735.1 Etheostoma cragini | reverse complement strand
GGGGGGACTGTCCATGGTGGTAAAAAACAGGGAATTGTCCATGGTGCTAAAACATGGGAAACTGTGCATGTTGTTTAACAACTTTACACTAAAAGACAGGTGGAACTATCATTGGTGCTAAAATATTTAAACCAAACAGAAAGAACTGTCCATGTTAAGACAGAGGGGGAGTTTTTCATGGTGATAAACTACTAAACACTCAAATAGAAAGCACTGTGCATGGTGCTAAAACACAGGGGGAAGTGTCCATGATGCTATAACACAGTGGGAACTGTCCATGCTACTGAAACACAGAAGTAACTGTCCATGGTACTGAACACACGGAGAACTATCCATGGTGCTAAAACCAGGGGAACTGTCCATGGTGCTAAAATATTTAAGCTAAAACACAGGGAGAACTGTTGATGGTGCTTTAACACAACGGGAACTAGCAATGGTGCTAAGATTTTTAAACTAAAACACAGGGGGAAATTTCCATGGTGCTTAAATACAAGAGGAACTGTCCATGGTTCTATAACACTTTCCACTAAAACACAGAGGCCTGTCCGTGGTGCTAAAACAGAGCCTAGACAGTGACCAGGTCTAAAGAAACTACTAAAACATAGGGGGGCTGTCAATGGCTCTGAAAACAGTCATCTAACTCAAACAAAGGGGGGCTGTCCATGGTGCTGAAACATTTGACACTAAAACACGGGGGGGTTGTCCATGGTGCTGAAACATCCTAGACAGTCAGCCACTCTAAACCATATTCTGTGATTTACACACATTCCAGTTACTAAAAACAAAGGGGGGGGGGGGGCTGTCCTTGGTGCTGAAACAGAGCCTAGACCGTGTCCAGGTCTAAAGCAACTACTAAAACATGGGGGGGGCTTTCAATGGCTCTGAAAACAGCCATCTAACTAAAACATGCGGGGGACTGTCCATGGTGCTAAAACATTTTTTGGTGACTTTACTTATACTCCTTACATTTTAGCAAGAATATCAGTTCTTTCTACTTACATTTTAGAAAAGTGGCTTGTTACTTTAGTTTTGTATTAAAGGTCGTCTATCAGGTGTGACTGTGAGTGCATGTCGGAGAATAGCGCAAACACGCGCCTCACACCGCGAGCGGGTACGCACGCCACGCGGAGCAGAAAGTGAGACAAAAGAAAGACTAGCTTATGCAGGAATGACCAAAACTTTCAGTCTGCAGTAGAAAGAGTGTGCAATGTAGAGATGTAACATCCAAAAGATGTGTTAATGTAAAATAGTATATCTAGGAATGTCCTGTTGGCACACTGAACAGCTACCGGTACCCCTATGCACATCCAACTTTATCCCTCAACCCTAACCAATTTGTGTTATTGTGAACACATAACCGGACAAATACCAACAAAAAGCATAACATAAGCACGACAGTCAGAACAATAATAACTTCTATAATTAAAATTTGGCACATCGAAACTAAATCAAAAAAAGACCGTCACATGCCGTGGCACCTTAGCTAATGAAATACACATACTTTTTCCATTATAACTAAAAAAAGCAGCCATGAAAGACAGAGTGATACATGTGTCACAGTGGCCATGATAGTGTTGGCACGGCAGCCAAGAACACAAAAGACAACAAAAATGGCATTTACTTTTAGTAGATCTACCTCAAAAATAAATTATTGCACCCACATTGATCAAACCTGATGAACAGATAGATGATAGTAATGATGACACAGCAGCCATGAGAGAGATGATCGAAGACAGGAAGGCACAGCGGCCACAAACAATAAACAGAAGAAAACGAGAGGTATCATGTTTTAGAAGAAAGAGAACTGTAGCTTCCAGTAGATGTGTGTTAATGTAACACACAGCAGCCATGAGAGATAGAGAGAAAAATAGAGCACAGTGGAAAATAACAAATACTTAAAATAATAATGGCACTTACTTTTAGTAGATCTACCTGAAAAAAAAAACAGTACCAACATTGATCCAAGCTGATGAACAAATAGAAGCAGAGATGATAGATGGTGATAAACAGGTAGATGGTGATGAACAGAGAGACGATAGATTGTGATTAACAGATAGAAGCCGAGAGATGATAGATGGTGATGAACAGAGAGATGATAGATGGTGATGACACGGCGGCCATGACAGTAGGGCTGGACGGCGCGGACCAAACAATGGATCAGAGGAATTTTACTCAGCATTGTTATACTCGATATAACTCTAAATTTAGAGAATTTTCTAAAACATGGCCTTTATGTTCAGTTGTAAATCAAAGCAATGTCAACGTTTGTTTTTTTAAAGACTGGTCCAACTATGATTGAAGACAGGTTTTCCCTGTTTGATTCCAGTCAACGCGCTTAACATGTTTCCTAGTTAAGTCCACTTTCTAAAATCAGAAATCTACCAACGCACATTACCGTGGTAGTTGTGGTTTGTTGCTTTTAATCTCATTGTTTTTGTGAAATTTGTAATGCTTCCGTATATGATGACACCGTAATGAACATCCTTCATTGCTTCTCATATAATAAATAACTTGGTAGTTAAGATTTGTTAAGTTACTGTTGATGGTAATTGTTGGTTTTGTTTAGATGTACCGAATTGTAATTATATAAGTGATGATCAGACCCATGTGCTAAAGCTATGCTAGCAGCAGCTAGCACTTGTTGCCATAGCAACTTCAAACACCCTGAGATGTACCTAACTCAAGCCAGTGGTCACGCTCTGTTTACTTTATCTGGGTCACATGACAGAGACATTACCAAAAGAAGTTTCCTGGGATTCATTCTAAACTTTCATTTGACTGAAAGAGACAATTATGTTCTTAATCAAATATTTTATATATAGCCAATTAATTGCAGAGCAATATGTGGAATCGTTACATATAAAAACCGCCCAGCCCTATATGAGATAATCAGATAATCAGAAACAGGAAGGCACGGCGGCCAAACACAACACAGGATAAAATAAGACAATGTTTGAGAGAGAGAGAGAGAGAGATGGCACGGCAGCCAATAACAACAAATGGCACTTACTTTTAGTAGATCTACCTGAAAAAAAAAAAACATAGCACCAACATTGATCCAAGCTGATGAACAGAAAGAAGATAGATAATGATAGCACGGCGGCCATGACAGAGATAAGAGATAGGAAGGCACGGCGGCCATGACAGAGATAATCAGAGATAGGAAGGCACGGCGGCCATGACAGAGATAATCAGAGATAGGAAGGCACGGCGGCCATGACAGAGATAATCAGAGATAGGAAGGCACAGCGGCCATGACAGATAATCAGAGATAGGAAGGCACAGCGGACATGACAGAGATAAGAGACAGGAAGGCACAGCGGCCATGAGAGATAATCAGAGATAGGAAGGCACAGCGGCCATGACAGATAATCAGAGATGGGAAGGCACAGCGGCCATGACAGATAATCAGAGATAGGAAGGCACAGCGGCCATGACAGAGATAATCAGAAATAGGAAGGCACGGCGGCCATGACAGATAATCTGAGACAGGAAGGCACGGCGGCCATGACAGAGATAATCAGAGATAGGAAGGCACGGCGGCCATCACAGAGATAATCAGAGATAGGAAGGCACAGCGGCCATCTCAGAGATAATCAGAGATAGGAAGGCACAGCGGCCATGAGAGAGGTAACATCCAAAATATGTGTTAAAGTAACAGAACAGCAAAGAGAGAGATAGTGAGATTGAGAGATAGAGAGAGAGAGAGAGAGAACGGGAAGGGAGAGAGGAGATAAAGCAAGAGTGAGAATGAGAAAGAAAGCAGGGCTCCAGACTAACTGTTTCACTAGGAGAACATTGGCCCCCAACGCTAAAGAAACTAAAATAAAACTCCTCCCAAACCCGCCCAACAACTTATTAAAATTATAATTGTTCATTTCTTAATCACTGTAACTTGTATTGTTGTATGTGTATATTCTTTTTTAACCTGTTTTATTTATTTTCATCAGGACCATTTATAATGGCACTTTAATGTGTTTCCACGTTTAATGGACGCAAAATGCGACCATTTGGTTTGGCGTTTGGACCCCTGGAGAGAGATTGAGAGAGAAAATGGGAGAGTGAGAAAGACACTACCATATTTTATGGAATTTTCCTTACGTTACTCCGCTGTGACTGTCTCCATCTAGAAACTAAGCTGCACGGTGCAAGGAACAACTCCGACTGGCTCATGATCAAACATTGGTTTATGGAGTGGTAGATATGGCTGCTCAATTGATCAAATTTTAATCACAATCACAATTTTGACTTCCCACGATATAATCTGCATAATCGTGCAATTTTCTTTTAAATGCGTCAATTTAAAGAACACTGTTTTTTGCATAGCGCACCTACTGCTCTTTAAACCCCTGTCTGATCATTTGCCAGTCAGTTGTAACTGGCACCGTGCAGCTTAGTTTCTTGATGTATACAGTCACAGAGGACAGAGTACCGGGAGGAAAAGTCAACAGATAGCAGTCAGTTATACGTCGATATCAAGGTTTTCCAATTTACCAGTAAACGCAACATTTTGTCCCGTGTGTTATTCTGACAACAGTATTGAGCAGTGCTAGTCAGTGGCGGTGCTAGTTAGCTTCTGTTAGCTCACAGGCTCTATGGCGCGAGTAATATTTTTCCTCCAGGACGCACCGGTGCACATAATGTCCTCGCATCCGCTGCAATGTTGTTATATGGATATGGTTTAATTTTGCGTTACATGACACATTTCTTCTGTAAAGCGGTGCCTGGATCTCTCCTCTTACTCTCTGCGCAGCACTGCCACATATCGCCGGTCCACACTTCTGACATTTGTCTATAATTTTAATTGTTATTAACACAGCTGTATATTGTTAAATATGAGGGGAAAAAACTGTATTCGTGCCAGTGTTTCCCCTGGTAACTCTGCTACCACAGTGGCCACGGTGAAGAACACAGGAGAAGTTATTGAATGCATCTGACTTCAGTTGGTAGAGTAAAAGCGTGTGAGACGGAGCTGTTGGACCTAGACCAGAGATGTGACCCATGGCCGGAATATCATAGTTCATACAAAATACACCACAGTGACGATACAGAAATTTCGTACAAACGACGGGCGTATGCATCGTTCGACCCGTACTGGACCCGTTCATAATGAGTCAACCGTCTCTCTGAGCCTATGTGACAATAAAATTTGCCAAAATTATAATTTTGGCCATACCGTGCAGCCCTAGCAGTAGATTGGCTTTGCAAATAAACTCGGAGAGTTATATGAACAAAATAATTTGTTTAAATTATTGCTCAATTACGCAAATTTGATCGTGGGAAGCCAAAATTGTGAATAAAATTTGATCAATCCTATTACCCTTCAGTTATAGGAGGATAGATAGATAATCCTATTACCCTTCAGTTATA
>NC_048427.1:21926106-21973944 GCF_013103735.1 Etheostoma cragini | reverse complement strand
ACGTCACCTGCATCATTACTTAATTTTTTTTTTTTTAAATAAGCCCGGAAACACCTTGCAACATTACATTTAAAAAAAAGCAACAGCCAATCAGAATAGGCCACGCTAAATTTTAAATTTAATTTTTAAAAATAAAGTCTAAATTATTAATAAAAAAAAGGTCTAATAAAGTATTTGTAAGTAAAGTTAACATGGAGGAAGAGTCTTCTCCTCTTTGGAGAGTAACTGTACGGTAACTTAAACAGTTAATCTGATAACTGAAATGTGCGCGTTCACTCGGCGGTGAAAACACATTTTCTTTGAAGTTTCTTTGAAGTCGACACAAACACACATAACTCACCGAAACGTCTCCGTTTTGTCTCCAGACTTTCACCAAAATATCTCCGTTAGTATCTCCGCAGTTCGAGCGGGCGGTGGCTCATTTTGGTCCGAAAAAACAGTCATTTAGGGACGGAGAATATTCTGCTCTGCAGCACGGCCGTTTCAACGTCTGATCTCGTTGCTCTGAAGTAACAGGAGCTGAGAGGGGCGGGGCTATATAAAGTAGATCTACGGCGGCCCAGAGGGGGCGGGGCGATTCACAGAATGTGAATGAAATATTTTTAAAAATTACTGTTTAGAAAATATTTTATATTTGTTATATTAGGTATTTATTGAGGTCATTTAAACAGAACTTCTAACCTTTACCTGTGTCTTTTCAATATTAAGTAAATATATAAATAAAACTTATTTCTTTTAAAAGTCACAACGAGCTTTACACAAAACAGAAAACAAATAATCACGTAAACATTATTTATTGATAATAATTAATATCCATAATAATTAGTAATGGTATTTATACAGTTAAAAATTCAAAAGGGTTTTCAATAACACTGGCAGTCAATGATCTAACAATTTTAGATTTTAAAGAAATGTATTTCTTTTCATACGTGACGTGCCACACACTATGTTGCAAAATAATATTTATTTCAAACATTGAAAATGTGGACAAAAATGTATTTAAAGTTAAATAATTGTAATTTCCCAAAGATGTAGTTAAAATAACACTCTGGATTACATGTGCAGCATTGACGTCAGTTATCCACAGAACAAATCAGTAGAGGAATAGAAGAAAACTAGAGAACTAGAGAAATGTAGAAAAGAACTATAGAACTATGGAAGGATAGAAGAGAACTCTGGAAAACGCCAGAGCAGGGAGAATGAGAGGGAAAACGCCAGAGCGGGGGGAATGACAGGGGGATACGTAGAACATATTCCTTTTTAAACCAAAACGTAGCGGTGTATATAATGTGGTCCCCTTTTTTCTTCACTGATGCTGTTTCCTCTATTTTTCTCTTTTTCCCCCACTTTCTCCCTCTGTTTCTGTCCCACCTTCTCCCTCTCCCTCTCTTGCTTCTCCCTCTCTTGTCCCTCTTTTTTTTAGATCCTGAAGCACCTCGGTTAAGAAGTGTGGCTCTGCGGTAATCTTTAACATGTCGGCGCTCAGCCTGTCGATCAGATGCAGCGCTCTGTCCCAGAATACATTGTGGTTGGACTCCCAGGATGAATTGCGTCTGGACTCCCAGGATATATTGTGGCTGGCCTCCAACAGAAAAAGTTTGAGTGGGTAGATACGAGCTGCCCAGGTAGGAGTAGCTCAGGTAGGGACAGGTGAGGAAGACCGCGTGCAGTTTCGGTTCCAAAGATGTTTCCTTGTCCACAGCCATCCGGCAGAGCAGGTACACAAAGACAAGACTGGCAGGACTGGTGAAGACCTGGTCCTACAGGGGACAGACTGGTTAGAAACAAACAGGATAGAGACACACAGACATAGAATGTACCTCCTGCAGAAACTGAAGAAATTCTACCTGCCTCTTCCTTCATCATCTGTTTCGCTGCTGCCACTGCCAAGGACAAGGGAAGACTGCAGAGTATCATTCCATCAGTTGAGAAGGTGATTGGCCAAAATCTGCCGCCGCTCCAGGACCTACACGCCAACATGACTCTAAAGTGTGCTGGAAAAATGGTGGCTGATCCCCGCCAAACTTTAGCTGATGGGGCAGCTGGTTGTGCCTTTGTCACCAGAATGACCAACAGAAAGATCTCTCTGTCACAGTGTCTCATTTTATGAAACTCCAATACAATGCAGAAGGTTTTTTACAAGGACAATAATTAACTGTAAACCATCCACTTTAAGTATCACCTTCTGGAGATAAAACAGCACTGTTTTACAAATCAGATCCATAATGGAATGTTGAAACATTGAAATCTGTCCGTTATCTTGTGCAAGAAAGTCTAATTTTTAAAGGCTGTAGAACGATAATCTCCTTTACTGCTATGCGATCACTAGATGTCGCTGTTCACCAAGGACAATACACCATCATGTTGCAGCTAACTGACTGCAGGAGTCTTCTCTCTTTAGGTCTCCTCACATGTTCACCAAGGATAACCCACCATCATGTTGAAGCTAACTGACTGCAGGAGGCTTTTCTTCTTAGGTCTCCTCACATGTTCACCAAGAATAACCCACCATCATCTTGAAGCTAACTGACTGCAGGAGACTTCTGTCCTTAGGTCTCCTCACATGTTCACCAAGGATAACCCACCATCATGTTGAAGCTAACTTACTGCAGGGAGCTTCTTTCTTTAGGTCTCTTAGGTCTCCTCACATGTTCACCAAAGATAACCCACCTTCATGTTGAAGCTAACTGACTGCAGGGGGCTTTCATTTTAGGTCTCCTCACATGTTCACCAAGGATAATCCAACAAAGTTGCTGCATGAACATGTCTAATGATTACTATTATTAATATCCCAGTCTATCCGAGTTTTTATCAGGTGTAGTCCTTAAATCAGACAGAAAGTACTTATTGTAGGTGATTTTAATATCCATGTGGACGTTGCCATCAATAGCCTTAATACTGCTTTCAACTCACTACTAGATTCAGTTGGTTTCAGTCAGAGTGCATGAGGCCACTCACTCTTTTAACCACACCCCCAACCTCGTGCTGACATACATCATCCAAAGTCCTGCAGAAGCCTTTATTATCAGACCATTCTATGACTACTTTTGAATTTTTACTACCCAATAATACTAAACTAAATAAAAGCTTCTACACTAGATGCCTATCTGACAGTGCTATGGATAAAGATAAGGAAGATATTCCCACAGCATTTAATTTTATTCCATACTATACTAGAGGACCCTTGTGTTAACTTTAGTCCCTCCCAAATTAATACATTTGTAGATGGAGCTACGATCTGCGTAAAGACAACTTTAGACTCTGTTGCTCCTCTAAAAAAATAAGATGATACACCAAAGGAAACTAGCACCTTGGTATGACTCCCAGACTCGCAAATTAAAACAAATCTCGCAAAAACTTGAAAATAAATGCCGTTCCACCAAACTGGAAGAATCTTGTTTAGATTGGCAAGACAATCTGAAAATGTAGAGGAAGGCCCTCAGAAATGCCAGATCAGACTATTACTCATCACTAATAGCAGAAAATATTGAAAACCCAAGGTTTCTTTTCAGCACTGTAGCCAGGCTGACAGAGAGTCCCAGCTCTATTGGACCATCTATTCCTATAGCGCTGAGTAGTGACAACTTTATGAGCTTATTTTATGATGAAATTATAACAATTAGAGATAAAATTCATCACCATTTAACCTCAATTTCAACAGTTCACCTTCAAAAGCAGTAGCACTAAAAAGAACAACAAGAGCTGACATATACTTAGACTGCTTCTGTCCTATAGACCTTCAACAATTAATGTCTAAGGTCTCTTCAGCTAAGCCCCTTAAAGCTTCAGTAGGTAACTTTTGTAAAAATGTATTTTTTACACATTTGTTAAAAATGTCACTATCTTCTGACGGTAGAATATGAGACAGATAATCTGTGGAAAAAAACAAGCTCCTGAGGATCCTGCCTGTGCTCCTACTGACACTTGCAGAGATACACCGCTCCCGGTAAGAAACAGCCAATCAGAGCCAGGAGGACTGTCTTAGCACTGTCAATCACTCTCGTGTACACGCTGCTCATACCCTTTTAAGAACTACACAACTAAGATAACGATGGTTACAGTATCACTGGTGATCGCGCAAATCTCATTTTACTCTGTAGCTTGTTGCAACAGTTAGCTTGTTAGCTTGTAGAACGGCAGGAATGTTGTAGCTAGCAGGTGAAGTTTAACTTTACCTGTTAACTCCTTCACCCTCAGTATAAGCAATATTGTTTCGATACCTACATTTAGTAAGCCAAAATGCTTTTTGTCGATCACAATTAAATGTAGCTTAGCTATGGTGAAACGCGTTTAATTGTGCGCTGTAACTGTCAACGTTTGGCAAGGCAGAATACTATTTTTTATAACTTTTAAACATACACGTTTTTTTCCCCCTCAGGATGTAATTTGTAAATCAAATGTCTGACACCAGTTCTTTATGCTCCTTCAACAGGTCAGACATGGCCCCAGACACAGAAGCTCGTGAAGGAATTGTCTTCAGTCCAAATCAAAATGTTCAGTATTTCCTTCTGCAGGATTAATTTGCAAAAAAAGCTGATTTATTTTACCCAAATGCAAAATAAAACCTAAGACATATTTCTAAGATGTTGTTATTCCTTGCTTAGTGAGCTTCCTCAGTGATTCATCATTCCTACTGAAAGTTTAGTGTTTTTAATTGATCCAAAAGGTAATTCAGTAATGTACTGTGTAAAGTATTAACATATCTTTTAATAGAAATGTTTTAAATAAGCAATATTTTAACATTAAGTATTCAAAGTTTTAAAAGCACAGAACACAAAAGCTATAAGCCCCTCAGAATAAATCCCCTGTATTGTCCATGACAATGTGGAAAGCATCAGGGCCCTGCTTACCAGCCTTCGCGTTCACGGCAGGCCCCGCTGTAAGGGAGGGGCTGTGGAGGGGGGGACTGTAGCGCAGCAGAGAGCAACGGGGAGGGACCTGTAAGGTGTGCATGTTCAAATTTTTAAGCTATGTCCACGTTTTCTCAGAACTCCCTACTGCAGCTTTAACTATCTCTTAGAACCCATTCCAGTGAGGCTACTCAATGAAGCGTTACCCGTGGTTAACACTCCATTAATCAGAAACATCGACAAACTCCATCTAACACTCACTCCAGCCGACGCGGAAAAGCTCGTCCATGCTTTTGTCTCCTCCAAGCTGGACTACAGCAATACACTCCTCACTGGGATCCCTAAGAAAAGCCTTGAGAAGCTTAAGTACATCCAAAACAGTGCTGCTAGAATCCTGTTGAGGTTGTGCAAACATGACCACATCACCCCTATCACTCAACTGGCTTCCTGTCTCACTCAGGATTGAGTACAAGGTCTCCCTTCTTACACATTAATGCCTCCATGGTGAAGCCCCCCCCCCCCCCCACACCTCAAGGAACTCCTCACCCCAGAGACCTCAACTTGGACCCTCCAATCTGTCTAAGCTTATGGCTTTAAAACCCATTAGACCTATATCTAACCTTCCCTTTCCCTCCAAGATCTTTGAGAAGGTAGTCGCTAATCCACCGAAGACGCCATAGCCATCGCTCTCTACTCAGCGCTGAGTCACCTGGAGAAACAGGGGAGCTACGTTAGGATGCTCTTTGTTGACTTCAGCTCAGCTTTTAACACAATAATACCGGACATTCTGATCCCCAAGCTAACTAACTTGGGGGTGCCACCACAAACTTGCTCCTGGATAATGAACTTTTTAGCCAACCGACCCCAGCAGGTGAAACTGGGTCCTCACCTCTCTTCTTCCCGCACTCTTAGCACTGGCTCTCCACAGGGCTGCGTGCTGAGCCCATTACTCTACTCCCTATACACATCCGACTGCAGTCCCGCCCACCCAGAGAACATCATCATCAAGTTCGCTGATGATACAACGGTGGTGGGGCTGATTACAGGGGGAAACGAGGCGGCCTATAGAGATGAGGTCCTGAAACTTAGTGAGTGGTGTGCATCAAACAACCTGGCACTAAACATCAACAAGACCAAGGAACTCATCCTGGACTTCAGGCGGAACAAAGCCGCCCCTGCCCCCCTGTACGTCAACGGTGGATGTGTAGAGCGAGTGGAGTCCTTCAAATTCCTCGGCATTCACATCTCTGCAGACCTCTCCTGGTCGGCCAATACCACAGCTTTGGTCAAGAAGGCCCAGCAGCGGCTACACTTCCTGAGGGTCCTCAGGAAGGAACAACTAAAAACTCAGCTGCTGGTGACCTTCTACCACTCCACCATCGAGAGCCTGTTGACCTATGCTGTGACAGTGTGGCACTCCAGCTGCACGGAGGCCGACAGGAAGTGACTGCAGAGGGTGACAAACACTGCACAAAAAATAATTGGCTGCCCTCTGCCCTCTTTGACTGCCATCTACAACTCCCGTTGTCTCAGTAGGGCCAGAAACATCCTGAGGGACACCACTCACCCCGGCTCCCATCTCTTTAACTTGTTGCCCTCAGGCAGGCGCTTCAGGTCAATACGGGCCAGAACAAATAGACTCAGGGATAGCTTTTTCCCCAAAGCTGTCACCATACTCAACCTACACTCAGACTTGCACTAATGTGTTGTATATGTATGTATGTGTTATTAATGTGTGCACTTTTAGAGAGTTGCTCTCCAAATCTCATTGTACTGGTACAATGACAATAAAGGCTTTCAATTCATTCTCACAAGTCCAAGTCCCCGGCTGAGCGCCGCTGCGTTGGAGTTTACCCCGGTGGACGAGAGGGTCGCCTCCCTACGCCTGCGGGTGATGGGGGGGGGAAACTTTGACTGTTGTTTGTCCATATGCACCAAACAAGAGATCGGAGTATTCGGCCTTCTTGGAGACCCTGAATGGAGTCCTGTTTGGGGCTCCAGTAGGGGACTCCATAGTTCTGCTGGGGGACTTAAACGCACACGTGGGTGATGATGGAGATACTTGGAGAGGCGTGATTGGGAGGAACGGCCTCCCTGATCTGAACAAGAGTGGTTGTCTGTTGTTGGACTTCTGTGCTAGTCATGGATTGTCCATAACAAACACCATGTTGAACACAGGGATGCTCATAAGTGTACGTGGTACCAGAGCACCCTGGGCAAAAGGTCAACGATTGATTTTATAATTGTTTCATCTGATCTGAGGCCGTATGTTTTGGACACTCGGGTGAAGAGAGGGGCAGAGCTGTCAACTGATAACCATCTGGTGGTGAGTTGGGTCAGGGGAGGAGGGAGGACTCTGGACAGAACTGGTAAGCCCAAACGCGTAGTGCAGGTAAATTGGGAACACCCGGAGGAGGCCCCTGTCCGAAGGACTTTCAATTCACACCTCCGGCGGAGCTTTTCGGGCATCCCTGTGGAGGCTGGGGGCATTGAACCTGAGTGGACAATGTTCAAAGTTTCCACTGCTGAAGCTGCGGCGGTGAGCTGTGGTCTTAGGGTCTTAGGTGCCTCAAGGGGCGGTAACCCACCAACACCCTGGTGGACACCGGTGGTCAGGGAAGCTGTCCAACTAAAGAAGGAGTCTTTCCGGGACTCCGGAGGCAGATGCAAGGTACCGACGGGCCCAAAGGGCTGCAGCCTTTGTTGTTACAGAGGCCAAGCAGCGGGTGTGAGAGAAGTTCGGAGAAGACATGGAGAAGGACATTCAGTCGGCACCAAGGTGCTTCTAGAAAACCGTTTCCCACCTCAGGAGGGGGAAGCGGGGAATCATCCAAGCTGTTTACAGTAAGGATGGGACGTTGTTGACCTCAACTGGGGAGGTAGAGCGGTGGAAGGAGCACTTTGAGGAACTCCTAAATCCAGCTGGCACACACTCTGTGGTAGAGGCAGTGCTGGAGGATGATGGGGGATTGTCATCAATTTCCCTGGTGGAAGTCGCTTAGGTAGTCAAACATCTCCACAGCGGCAAAACCACAGGGATTGATGAGATCCATCCAGAAATGCTGATAGCTCTGGGTGTGGAAGGGCTGTCTTGGTTGACGCGCCTCTTCAACATTGCGTGGAAGTCTGGGACAGTGCCTAAGGAGTGACAGACCGGGGTGGTGGTTCCCCTCTTTAAAAAGGGGGACCAGAGGGTGTGCGCCAATTACAGTGGTATCACACTTCTCAGCCTCCCTGGTAAAGTCTACTCCAAGGTGCCGGAAAGAAGAGTTCGGCTGATAGTCGAACCTCAGACTGAAGAGCAACAATGGGGATTCCGTCCTGGCCGTTGAACAACGGATCAGATCTTCACTCTCGCAAGGATCTTGGAGGGGGCCTTGGAGTATGCCCAACCAGTCTACATGTGTTTTATGGATCTGGAAAAGGCGTATAACCGGGTCTCCTGGGACAAATTGTGGGAGGTGATGTGGGAGTATAGGGTGAGGGGGTGCCTTCTCAGGGCCATCCAATCTCTGTATGACCAAAGCGAGAGCTGTGTCCGGGTTCTCGGCAGTAAGTCAGACTCGTTCCAGGTGAAGGTTGGCCTCCGCCAGGGCTGCGCTTTCTCACCAATCCTGTTTGTTATATTTATGGACGGGATATCGAGGCGTAGTCGGGGCGGGGAGGGGTTGGAGTTCGGTGGGCTCGGGATCTCATCGCTGCTTTTTGCAGATGATGTGGTCCTGATGGCGTCATCGGTCTGTGACCTTCAGCACTCACTGGATCGGTTCGCAGCCGGGTGTGAAGCGGCTGCGATGAGGATCTGCACCTCTAAATCTGAGGCCATGGTTCTCAGCAGGAAACCGATGGAGTGCTTTCTTCGGTTAGGGAACGAGGCCTTACCCCAAGTGAAGGAGTGTACGTACCTTGGGGTCTTGTTCGCAAGTTAGGGGACCATGGAGCGTGAGATTGGTTGGAGAATCGGAGCAGCGGGTGTGGTATTACATTCTGTTTATCGCACCGTTGTGACGAAAAGGGAATTGAGCCAAAATGCAACGCTCTCGATCTACCGAGCAATTTTGGTTCCTACCCTCACCTATGTTAATGAAGGCTAGAATACAGATAATAAAGATAATTCATGTTGTAAACAGATACAGATAATGCTGTACTCGCTCATACCTATTCTTTATTAACTATTGGCTTTGAAATTACTTTAAGCCAATCATAATTAAGTGCTAACAAAGAAGATATGCAACACGGCACTATTAATACATGAGTTATTTTAGGTAAAAATATAGATTTTACACAAACTATCTGATGAAGTCCAAGTGTTTCTTTGTCTAAACTTCATCTTTACACATCTTTATTATTGCTGCCTAAACCTGTAACTTGGCTTGGTCAAACCATTTCATTGTTGAATATGACCATTTTTTTTTTTTTTAAGTACATACAATTCTTCTTTTAATTATATAAGCCTTTTGCAATGTTGTACTCATACAATAACATCACACACACAAAGCAAAAAACAACCCGGAAAGCAGTATGTTATTTTGCATTTATTGATAAAAACAAATGGTAACCTTTAGCTTTAATGTACAAAAGCATCTGAGTCCTCTTCTCTCAATAGTCAAGTAACCTTAAGCACTAATACTGGACAAGACACGGGTGTAAAAGAGCATTTTAGCTTCGGTAGACAGCAGCACTGACACTGAATCCAACTGAAGCAATTTAATTGCATTTTCAAAACATAACAAGAGGGCTGTTGTTTTTATTGCAAACAAACACTTTGGATGTTCCATATTCTGTATGTTCAGTACCAAAAGTCTCCTAATGTGTTTTACATCCTTCCCAGGCAGAAGAGCCTCCTTTCATTGCAAATCAAATCACACGTCACATGTATTTACGCTTTAGTAAAAAAATGTATAAGTATACGTTATCTTTCGAATGCTTTTAATATGATTAGTAATGTACAGTACAAAAATAATTTGGGTATAAAGTGAAATTGGCTGATTCTTTTTTTCCTATTAGGAATTAAGTAAAACACAGGTTGAAATTATATACCAAAGTGTTACACGTGTCCCTCCCCCAAGAGAAAGCAACATTTGCTAAACCTCGGCAGATAACTATTGCTTAGCTACCGTAGCTAGGTGGGGCAGGCCAGTCGAGCTTTCGATTTCACAAATGCACATATACTAATAAAAAACAATACTATCAAATACAATAGTATCAAAACCGCTTGGAGGGTGGAGTTCTTTTTCAAGAACCAAAAACCCAAAAGAGAAAAATTGTAATGAATGGTTTATGTGCTCTGAAGTAGGCCGCACATTTTAGCCTGTACAAGCTAATGTTAGCTTTATGACCTTCAGTTGTAACTTGGCAAAAATACAAAAGACAATGAGTATGTCATTAGATAATTATATTATTTGGTTGTACAGGTTACATGATAAAGAAACCTGCTTAGGACTTAAACATCCACTGAGGGTGCAGATGGTGCCATATCAGAGTTTAAAGGGAATGTTTGTGGCCGTGTCCTGCTCGTTATTTGTTTTGAAAAGGTTCACGTTCCAAAAAAATCCAGCAATACCTGTGTTCAATAGTGATACGTTTGCTGAACTCAGGTTATTGCTCGACACAAGGTGACCTCATCGTCTGCTGCTCTTGTCTGATGCTCTCGTCCGCCGCGCCGTTTCACCCAACTCCAGCATGCAGCACTGCAAAGAGCCATGTCAGTTTGTAGTCTAACTGTTTATTAGTTGCTGCTAATCTTTGGAAACTTAGCTGCTGCCGGAGAAAACAAGCTCCTCCCCCCAGCATGGCTACTTAATATGCACGTGGATGACGTTACTTGACCATGCTTGTGCTGTCTGCATTCTTTATTCTTTCTCCTCACTCAGTATTAGGCTTCTGAAGATGTGCCCCCACCTGAACAGTGGAGTTGAATGGACCTACTGTAAGCTTTGAATGTCACATTAACCCTCGGCTTAGTGAACAGCTCTTTTGCAGAGCCAGAGGCAACAATGTTGCTTTTTCCAAAGGAAACCTGTCTTTTGTATATATAGAAAAGACAGGTTTTCTTTTTTTGTAAACATAGTAAACAATAACAAATATATTTACTATTGCTGTTTATTATTATTTCTTATCCAATTATTTAATTAATCAATGGAATAATTTGTAGAATACTTGAGTCATAAAAGAATCGATAGCTGCAGCCCTAGTCATAATTCGGCGCGATTACACGAAAAGTTAATGCAAAGACCCATATGGACATTACACGATTGGCGCTGCGAGAATGACGCAGAGTGAGAGTGAACGCCAAATCTGCATGAGTTGAAATATTTGAACTGTCTTTGGGGATCTTAAAGACTACCTTACCTAAAGGCCAGTTAGCCTATCATCAGTTGGAGACAATAATTTGGAGGCTACCCTGCAGTTGCACTGAGGACTCCCTAGGGGTCCCGGACCCCCTAATTGAGGATCTCTGATCTTGATTTATGGCTGGCGTTGTGTTGATGGAGCAGATTTAATGTTAGCATAGCGCTGATAAATCCAAACTTCATTCAGAAAACAAGCAATTATATATATTAGGGCTTATATATATTAGGGCACAATTAATTAAACTTTAATCACAAATTTTAGTCCACATGATCAAATTTGCACGATCAAGCGATTTTTTTAAATGTGTCATTTCATAAAATGCTCTGTTTTTTTTTGCTAAGCCAACCTACCGCTCCGTAAAGCACTGTCTGCTCATGAGCCAGTCAGTGTTGTTCCCTGCACCGTGCAGCTCAGTTTCTAGATGTAGAAAGTTACAGAGGACAGAGTGACAGAGGAAAACTCCACAACAGATAGCAGTCGGTTCGGTCTCAAGGTTTACCAGTTTACCAGTAAATGCTAGATTTTGTCCCGTCTGTGTTGTTTTTCAGGCAACAGTGGTGGTAGTCGGTGCTAGTTAGTGTGTTAGCTCACAGGGCTCTAGGGCACTAGTTATTGTCTGTTAGCTCACAGGGCTTTAGGGTGCTAGTTAGTGTCTGTTAGCTCACAGGGTTCTAGGGTGCTAGTTGTGTCTGTTAGCTCACAGGGCTCCAGGGTGCTAGTTGTGTATGTTAGCTCACAGGGCTCTAGGGTGCTAGTTGTGTCTGTTAGCTCACAGGACTCTAGGGTGCTAGTTAATGTCTGTTAGCTCACAGGGCTCTAGGGTGCTAGTTCGTGTCTGTTAGCTCACAGGGCTCTAGGGTGCTAGTTAGTGTCTGTTAGCTCACAGGGCTCTAGGGTGCTAGTTAGTGTCTGTTAGCTCACAGGGCTCTAGGACCAGAGTAATAATTTTCCTCTAGGTCGCACTGGTGCACCTAATGTCCTTGCATCTGCTGAAATGTTGTTTATATGGATATGGTTTAATGGTGCGTTACATGACCCATTTCTTCTGTAAAGCTGTGCCTGTGTTTGGATCTCTCCTTGACTATCTCTTCTTTTACTCTCCGCGCAGCCCCGCCACACTTCTGAATTTTGACCACAGTTATAATTTTTATTAACACAGCTGTATATTGTTTTATTAATATTATTAACACAGCTGTATATTGTTAAGCATGCGAGACAAACCTGTAATTGTACCAGTGTTTCCGCTGGTAACTCTGCTATAGCGGTTGCAACAATAGCCCTAACCAAGACCAAACATTTACTCCCTTGAAAATGACTGAGTGCTTTTTGCTCTTCGAGATAAAATTTTTCCAGACATGTCGCCGTTTGAATCTCTGACATACCTGGGACTTACAAAGCAGCCACAGTGGTTATACGGCCATGTTAATGACAGAAAAAAAACATTGTTGGTGCCTGCAGCTCTACACCGACGGGTAACACGAGGAAACACAAATGATCAATATGACAAACTACGCAGGGTGAACATTCACTTGGCCTCTGTGTGAACGCACCATAACAAGGCGGGGCGAGGCTTAGCAAACAATCAATACATGCACAAGGGGGGGCTAGTAGTATTTAATAAACTAAGTCTTATTCTGGGACACAGTAATATCACTCTTAGGTCAGAAGGCATTTACAACACCTGTTCAATCATAGAGTTAACTAACAGAGCAAAACCAAAAGCCAACTGCCGCATTCCACTGCTGCTTGAAAAAAAGCTATTAAACATTTACAGGGGTTAAATGTTTATGTTGGTGCTTCTTGATCATTTGCCTCACCTTTTGCCTTACCATTCACACTCTTTGATCCCATTTCCCTGTGCTGTCTCAGCTGGCAATCAGCTTGCATAACAGAACACTAAGACCGGTCAATTTCTGACATCTTCATTCATTGCTTAGGCTTCTCATAATACTCCCCAAATACTGACAACACCCTCAGCAGGCTGCTGTTGGGCGGTGAAGAGCCAGTGAGCGCTGACTGATCCTCCCTCTGTCTTTTTGAAGTCAGTCCTGAGACATAAAGCCTCAGGCTCAGTGTTCCTGAGTGTGAGCACAAGCACAGCACTGAGGTCAGATCTGAATGTCCACTGGCCTGATCTGTCCGGTCTGATTGTCCCGCACCCACAGCTCTCTGTCTCTGGCCGGGTCCACCCCTTGCAACAGCTGGTCCACTGGCTCCATCGTCTGGACAAAGAAAGGACAGCTGATGTTAATACTGTCAGTGGTCACTGGATCTGTGGTTCCCTCTGCCGGGATAGCTGGGGCAACCATGGGATAGATTCAACTCCAATGTTGTGGTGTTTTTGAGTTGGCACTTTTGGCCGTGCCGAGTGAAACCCAGCCGAGCCAGCACGTGAATGGAACAGCCATTATGAAAGGCAACAGAAAAAGTCAGTTAAAGGTGCAAAAAACCTTACCCTAGCCAGCCAGGCCTAAGAAACTGTATCACTTCAAAGTGTATGTAGCGAATGTATGTAATGTAAGAATATAGTCTCTTAGATTGTGTATCCAATGTATATAATAGCTTTTTTAAT
Source organism: Etheostoma cragini (assembly GCF_013103735.1). Classification (NCBI taxonomy): domain Eukaryota; kingdom Metazoa; phylum Chordata; class Actinopteri; order Perciformes; family Percidae; genus Etheostoma; species Etheostoma cragini. Next base: position 21,960,168 of record NC_048427.1, on the reverse strand, counting down.
ACCACCTATTTCCTCCTTCGTCTGTTGTCTTACCTCTTGGCCTGTCTCTGTACTGCTGTGATGTGAATTACTAGTCTGTTTTAGTGCCTTCCCAACATTTTAATTGTGCCAAGGCTTTTACTTAGTCAAGGTGACATTTTCCTTGAATTTGACTTGCAATTATTTATTATTTTATTTATTTCTTTACTGAAATTTTAGAGAGCTTCAAAGGTGTAAAGGTGTTTACTAGACGCCTCTGAGGATCCTAGCTGTCTGCAGTGCAGAGCCAAAGGCGAGCACAGGGCTTCTGTAGCATTGGTAGGGATGAACAATGATATACATGTTTTAGTTAGGGAATGTTGGCTCTCTGTACATGAAAGAGTAGGGTCTAGATCCGATCTATATGAAAAGCGTCCTGTGATAACCGGTATGATAAAAATCAAATTGAATTCTCAAAGTTCAGCCCTAACCTTTAGCACTCAACAAAGAGTGTGGGGTAGTTTTTTTTAGTAGTTAAGGTTTACTTACACTTTGATTGAACATGTCTGTCTCATGTCGGAGGGTGGTGTACTGACACAGATGCTGTCTAATCATCTCCACCCGCTGCACCTCCAGCCGCTCCAGCTCCTGAGGAGAGAACTGGCTGAGTTACTTCCATCTGTCTACACCGTGCAGAAGACATGCTCTACAATGCTAACAGGGGACTTTCAATGACTTAAAAAAGAAGGATTTATAAATTTGGCAAACAACGTTAAGGGGATCAAACGTATGACTCTAAAGTGATTAAATGGAAAGGAACTTTCAAGTGTTTTAAATACATGTAAAAATTTAGAGGGAACCTAATGCATTGCTTCTGGGAAGGTGTAGCCAGGGCCTTAAACATACATAATGGGTATTAGGGAGGCGTTTCCAATTTCTATTGAACTCTATAGGTATATTTGGCCTGTGGATAAAAGGTCCATCAATTTCCTAAAAGTAAAAAAAAATCTGAAGCTTTTTGTACAGACCTGGAAATAAAATATAAAATTATTTTTTTATTATTTGACATGACAAATTATGAATAGATACAATGTAAATGGCTGTGTATACAAGCATGTGAGCATGTGCATAACAGGTGTAATAACTATGAATGTGTGGAATAGCTTACTATTATATTTCATGTTTTTCTTTGTCATGTTTACAAGACTTATTTCTTATTTAAAAAAAATTTTTTGTTAAATTATGTGCATTTTTTGACAGTCTTTTTAAGACCGACCCTAATCTTACACTAGCACACAAAAAATGACATGATGTTTACATTTGCACATTTAAAATGAACTAAAGCAAGACTAAAGAATGTCATGTACCACAGCGGCACCACTTGCAGTCACACACGTGACACATGCTTCCTTACCAGACTCGTAGTGACCATCTCCTCGAACCATTTGGATTGAGACTGGTTATAAAGGTCGACACAGCGCATCAGCTCGTCTCCTGTTGGAGAGAATCACAAGAACACATGATGAATCAGGACTACATGAGACCTGACAGAATGCCTCCGCCAACTGGGTTTCTCTGGGTAGATTCCCGTCAAAATGTATAATATAGACAATTGTTCCACTAGGTGCTGCTACTGGACAAGTATTCCCTTACAGCTGACACAATACCACAACACTTCAACACCACGTTTGTTCCAGCTCACTCATCTGACATCAGTGCAGACAATCCGGACAGATAATAGATTATCTATTACGATAGCATTAGCAATGATGAACAGAAAGGCTAATTCATTAATGTTACTGCCTGTATCCTCCTGACAAGAAAACAAGCACCAATCATCTGTGAGATTAGATCAGTGAGGAAATAATGCTGATTAACCTTTTTGCAGCAGATGACTCTCAATCTTCTGCAGCAATCATCTTTATTGTGTGAATGCTCTAAATTTTGAACTATTCAAAAGCTCTAGCTCTTACAAAAATTATCAGCTTTTGATATGTTTTACACTATTTGTGTTTAACTGTTTAAGTTTATTGTTTTGGGGCTTTTCTGTGTTTTTAATGTGTTGGGAACCGGAGGGTTGGTGCTTCAAGTCCATGATGCAATTGTGGACTGCTAGCTGGAGAGTTGCTAGTTCACCTCCTGGGCACTGCGACATGCTGACTTTTTTAAATACATTTTATTGTCATACTATAACTATGACTTTTAATCACTTTTTCAACTGTTTTCAAATGCACGCTTGGTGCCACCCCTCGAGTTGAGCAACTTTCATTAATCCTTCTGATTTGGGTCTGAATTTCCAGGCTAGAAAAAACAGGAAGACATGCACATGAAAGTGAGCTGCAGATTATCCTACGGATGAACACATCAGAACAGCCCTCCAACCCTTAAAAAACTAAATGAATACCAATACACTGATTTTAGAAACTCTGGATCCAAACACGTTGGGAGGGCTTTGAAATGCAATAGACTCCGCGCTTCAACTTCCCTCATGCTGTAGTCATTATCAGTGGCATCCAGACACATTTAGCAACTTCAACAACTGCTGCTGCTATTCTCCCTGTGTGTGTGTGTGTGTGTGTGTGTGTGTGTGTGTGTGTGTGTGTGTTAGAGCAAGTGAGAGAGTGACGGCTTCAGAGTGAGTAGTGACTCTAGAGTCCTAGTAAGAGAAACAAAGTGTTTCCCCTGTTCTTTCTGACCACGGTTGGACATCTGCAGCAGAAGTTAACCCTCTCCTTGATTTCATGTTGTTGATGGAGAAGGAGAACCAGGAAATAAGTTGTAGTGCATCTCCGCAACATGTAATTACATTTTTGGAGAGGTGCACGTCAGGCTACGGTGTAGGGTCGTATCTCCACGTAACGACGTACGTAGATTTAACACAGAAGCATAAATCACACTTTACATTACATACTCCAGTCCAGCTGTATACCAGCAGAACTAATGTTTTGTAGCTATTTAATCTGTCATTGTATAGTAGGGAGATAGAAATAAAGCTTATTGTATGATTGTTTTAAAGTGATTAGGTTCCCCAAGCACAAATAAATAACCAACACTTTAAAAACGCTGGGTTTTTAAAGATAGTTTTGCCTGTTAATCTCCGTAACATCTTAGTAACATCTGGGCACCCACTACTGCCAGACTGAAATAAATTGAACCGCTCCTCCCTGCTGTTGTTGAAGCTGCCTGTGAGCATCCTAGTTTAATACAGTACATAATGAAAATTCTTTGTAAAGAACAGTGGCACAAAATGTATGTTGTTTTTTCAAAATGTGCGAAAAACAGAGCCATTATGTGAAAGGGGTATAAGTCTCATCAAAATATCTTGATAAAAGATTGAACTCATTTTAGTATGATGGATATATCTGCAGACAGATGTGCATGTATCTGAAGTAAGTCCATGACCACAGAGAATGTTGCGGACGCCCCTTCCCCTCCTCTCCCATCCCCCTTTTTAAAAACTCCCAGGCAGAAGAAACTGCTGAATTATGTCCATTAAGGTAACCATTTACTAAACTTGTAATGGTTGAAATCCAGATCTCCATATTCAGAGGACTATTGCATGTTTGTGCAACATGATTTAAGGGAAAGACCAAACAAGCTAACTCTTTGGTCAAGAGTGCCATATCACAGACTGTCATAATATCTTTTTTCCATATAGGAGGATTCCAGGCACGGTGCCAGGATTCATATTTTTGATGGGTCGAAGACATTTGTTTGCATTTGACGGTTTCCAACTGGTAGTCTCGCTTAAACGAAAGGCAAATAGCGTGTCTGGTTGATAATAACTTTTAAAACATTCCCTAAAACATTTTCAATGCGGAGACAGCTTACAGTCTTTATTGGAAGCGGCGCACACAGGACATTGAACATTATGTGAAAATTAAACGGTATCCTTTCTTTCATGTATGTTGTTTTATTGCTGGAGGAGGAGAGAGAGGTTTGACTGCTGCAGTTTGTTTCCAGTGCATTCCACCTCCAAACACAAAAACCTGCCAAAGAACTACACATCCAACTGAGTGTACTAAAGCTGAAGCCCAGCCCAACCCAACCTAGCTGGGAGCTACCCTTGACAAGAACATCTGGAAGGAAAACAACCTGCCTGGTAAGCTTACAGGCTCAAAACGGGGGGGGGCAGCAGATACTACACTGTGCACCTCGGCAATTCAATTTTACTTATAATTCTATCTCATTTATAGTGTTAAATGTGAACAGAAGTTATCTCAGGACACTTTAGAGAGTAGGTCTAGAGAACACAAGGTTAGTGATGTTGGACTGCTATTATTATGAAGACAACTGTATATTTGCCTCAGTGGGCTTTACAATCTGCACATTCCCAAAACCCTTCCGTTTGTTTTTTACCCTCACATCAGGACTCTGCATTTACTGAATAAAACGATAACTGTCAAACAGTTTGATATCCATCACAATCTCAGGGAAGTACAAAGTACTTTTGCTTACAAGAATCCCATCACATTCTAGGTTTCACTGTACAGAAGAATTTTAGTGACACTTTTTTTGTATTTCAAGAGCCTTCTGTAGTAAATCTGGGGAAACACTTGAACGCTTGAAATCTTTTGCCATGACAATTTAAAAATGGAAATTCAAAAGCACTTACATAATAAACTGTAAGCAATGTTTGATCAGTATGAACAGCTTCTTTTGGTCCCACCACATCTTTTACATTCATAGACATAAGAGCTTGCTTGTTTGTGAGACAGGGAGCCCAAAGTAACCCTGGAGTGTGACCTTTGACCCCTGGCTCTGACCTGCTTGTGTGGATTTTCGGCGGGCCTTCTTAATGTCTTCTTCAATCTTGTTGCTGAGTTTGATCTCCAACTGCTGAGTCTTAACCTCCAGCTCTTTCTGTCTGTCAGCCAGAGCTTTACGGGCCTGATGAAGATGAGGACAGGAGTCAGAGACACGCTAACATCTCACAGCTGCACCGATAGGAATTTATATTTATGCAAAAGCCCTTCTATTATCCCTTTTTCATGAAAATGCTTTAACATATCCAGAATAGTTTTAGGCAGCAAATATTTTCTAAAAACATGTATGTATTGCTCTGGGAACAAACATCATTGTACTTCAAGTGATACCAGCTTTAACAATGTTACAGTCTACTTCAACTAATCACATTGATAATTTTTTGTGCCAAACATTTTCTCGGTATTATCCATTATCCAGTGACTTATGACAGTGTACACAGCAAGTATCTTATTTCCTTTCCTGCTCTAAATGCTCTTTTCATCCATCAGATGAGTTTATCAGTGAAAATCGGTTTTGTCCCAGATTTGGCGGATGCTGTGAGACAGATTTCCAGTTGCCTTCAGGCTTCAGCCAATTGCTTTTCATTGTACAAAAAGCAGAAAAACAGGCGTCTGCTCATGGAAGAGATGTGGAATTTTAATCACCAGTGAGATGTTAACTGAAATCCTGCAAAGTCAGAAGTAACACACTTGTGTGTCAGAGTTGGTGTGTACCTTCTCCACCGCTGCATAGCGACCAACCAGCTGCTTCCTCAGGTCGGCAATGTGATAGTCAAACCTCTTCATGTCCTTCTTAAAGTTCTCCCTGAATGCCAGAAAAGGCTTTTCCACTTCACTCTGGAGCTGCTCAACACAAACAAAAGCCATCATTCAACACGTCCCTCCTGAGGAATGAGTGAAGCGCAGGGGCAACACGTCACTTTCCCCAAGGCCTTCTGTAAAATAATGAACATATGTTTGTGTCACAAACACAATTTGAACCGTAGGTCCAATAAAAATTGCCAAAAAGCCCAAATAATGTGAAACACTTTTACCCAATTGTCTCTGGTGAGAAACTTTTATTGGAATGAATGTGGCATCATGTTAAAACACAATATCCAATTATCTAAATGCATCCACACTTCACTCTGGAGACAGACATGCTATGCTCTTCCCATTGACTCACAGGCTGCGTGTCCCCAAGAGACAGGTTTGCAGTTGGACTGTTTTAGCAACTGTACACCAAAAGTTTTTATTTTCTGGCAAGAACAGCGCTAGTATGAGCTGGTTGGTCTGACCACCTAATGCTGAAATAAAGAAGCCTTTTCAGCTGATCACATTTAGTTGAACAGCCAGGCAAGTCGCAAAGATTCCCGGCAGAACCAGACTGGGTGTGGGCATCAAGCAGATGATCAAAGGTGGAAAAGATTTGGAGGAAATACCTTTGCGGAGAACTTAAGGTGAACCTCAGCTTCGTCTGCCAGACTCTTCTTCAACTGGGCCCAGGCCTCCCCCAGAGTCCTGAGGCCAGATCGGACACAGGGTGTTTAATACAGACACACACACACACACACACACATACAGACACACAAGGTTCAGTAGCAAAGCTTAAACGTGAGACATGACAGAAAAGAGACGCATACACATTTTCTAAAATAAGCATATCCCCTTTTTTTAACAGTAAGTGCTCTAGTACAACTAGCAGGAGACACATTATAATTGAGGCAAGATTGTAGACACTACCTCATTTAATCATTAAATTGATAGCCTACATATTTTAGTTTTATCTCTTTTCTATGTTATAGTTTGTAGACGGTCCCTAAGCTTTCTATCTGCGTCTCACCGCACACAGCTGGATTAACACAACTTTTCTGCCTTCCTGTCCTATCTCCAGCAGTCAGATTAACTGTGTTCTCTCAGAAGGATTCACTAGAGGCTAAAAACATGTTTCTAACCTGCCCTGTTGAAGCCTGTTGGGGGCTAACTCTGGCAGGAGGTTAACTAGGTGTAGGTAGCACCGATTGGTTAGTTTCTCTACTGACAGACCTGATTGGTTAGTTTATCTCTACTAACAGACCTGATTGGTTAGTTTCTCTACTGACAGACCTGATTGGTTAGTTTATCTCTACTGACAGCCCTAATTGGTTAGTCTCTCTCTACTGACAGACCTGATTGGTTAGTTGCTCTCTCTACCGACAGACCTGATTGGTTAGTTTATCTCTACTGACAGACCTGATTGGTTAGTCTCTCTCTACTGACAGACCTGATTGGTTAGTTTCTCTCTACTGACAGACCTGATTGGTTCGTTTCTCTCTTCTGGCAGCCCTGATTGGTTAGTTTCTCTCTACTGACAGACATAATTGGTTAGTTTTTCTCTCTACTGACAGACCTAATTGGTTAGTGTTTTTCTCTACTGACAGACCTCCACATAAACACCCAACAAAGCTACGAGTTGGAATCGACCGGAATTGTCCTTTAAGTTAGCCGAAGCACATTGTATAATTATTTAACATAACTTGGCGAAATTAAATGAAAAAGAAAAAAAGAAAAAGTGCAGACAGGTTTTAGTCACCAGGGTTCAGGTCAAAGAATGAATGGAGACGTGAGGAACACCAAAAACAGTCGGAGTAAAGTCACCTGCAACACGACGACATCCAAAAAAGTCAATAAGATTTGTAGTTTTTTAAAGGGGTGATAGAATGCAAATTATTTTTTACAAAACCAGACGTCTTATGGTGTTTGTGTAGCATTGTGACTGGGTAGCATCTAGCAGAGCAGTGTCATCTAAGGATGTTACCATGATGAATGAGTGACTTACAGTATCAAATATGTGAGGCATTAACAACACATTCTTAAAAAACACTATTTATAGTAGGAAAAGAACTATTAATCTGTATTATCACTGATTGGTCTGATCTCAATCCATTGCGTTTCCTTTTGTGGGGGAGGCTGGTGAAAATAATTTGGACAATAGGTAGGATTGTGTTTGTATACAAAAGGTATGACTGGATGCTAGATTGTGTGTTGAAGATGTCTTTTGCAGGTATGTACACTCCCTATGAACTTTGTCATTTAACAAAAAAAGTCTTTAGAAAAGGCAAATGTGAATGGGGGACAAATTGTCTGCAGAGACTGGTTTTGTTCAGTGAAGGAGTGAGACACAAGCAATGGGCTAGAGACATCAAGTCTAATTGCCGGCCGTCTAAATGTAAATCATTTCAGTTTTAAGCTGCTCTAATTGTAAGGCACTTGTAACAACACTGGTTAGAGTCAAGGTCTGGCTCAGCTTAGAGCCATGGTTCTTAACCTGGGTTCAATCAAACCCCAGGGTTTCAGTGAGTCAGTCTCAGGGGTTCGGCGGAGATCAAGACACACACCCGACTCATATGATTTGTGATGACACGCCCCGCTTGACCATCATTGGCTGCAGGTGATCACGCAACATCGCTTGGCCTATCTGTGCTGCAGGGAATTTGGCACGCTCAGTAGTCGAATTGTGACTGTTGTGATGGTACGCCGCGTGTTTTCTTTCTTAATATTTTAATCCCTTCATACTAACTATGTTGAGCAAAAAAAGAAAGTGGTCGGACGAATATGTACAATATGGATTTACATGTATAACGGAACGTGATGGGAGTCAGCGTCCTAACTGCATGATTTGCAATAACAAGTTGAGCAATTCTATTCTAGCACCGGCAAAACTAAGAGAACACTTCCTTAAGCTGCATGGAGATGGACAATACAAGAACACAATGCTCGCTGAATTCAAGGTGAAGAGAGCCAGATTTGATGAAAAGGCTACTCTGCCTGTTCTCGGCTTTGTACCCATCAACAAACCGATCCTCACAGCATCGTACGAAGTTGCTTACCTGATCGCAAAGCAGGGCAAACCACACACAATTGTTGAAACACTCATAAAACCAGCTGTGTTGAAGATGGCAAATATCATGCTGGGAAAAGCGGCTGAAGTTAAGTTATCCCAAATTCCTCTTGCAAATGACACCATTAGCGACAGGATAGAGGACATGAGCAAAGACATCTTGGCTCAAGTAGTTGTAGATCTGATTTCAAGCCCGGCAAAATTCAGCCTTCAACTTGACGAGACCACAGACGTTTCCAATCTAAGCCAGCTTGCTGTATTTGTGCGCTATGTGAAAGACAACGTGATAAAGGAAGATTTTTAATTTTGTAAGCCTCTTACAACAACAACTAAGGCAGCCGATGTGAAGAAACTTGTGGATGACTTGTTCAAAGACAACAATCTTTTGTGGGATATTGTTTCTGCAGTTTGTTTGGACGGAGCTCCAGTCATGCTGGGAAGAAAGTCTGGTTTTGGTGCACTAGTGAAAGCCGATGCACCACACATCATTGTTACGCATTGTATTCTGCACGGGCATGCGTTGGCAACTAAAAACTTGCCTCCAAAACTGGCAGAAGTATTAAAAATTGTATTGGAATGCGTGAACTATGTGCGAAATAGTGCTCTAAGGCACCGCATCTTCAGTGAGCTGTGTAAAGAAATGGCCTCTGAATTTGAGGTACTTCTGCAGGGACAGGTGCTGACTTGTGTTTTTGCCGTGCGTGTGGAATTAGCCCGGTTTTTGCAAGAGCATCAACATCGTTATGCAGATTGCTTAAAAAATTCGGAGTTCATTCTCATTTTAGCGTACATGGCTGATATCTTTTCAGCTCTCAATCATCTCAATCAACAGATGCAGGGCGGTGGAGTCAACATCATCGAAGCAGAAAAAAACCTGAAGGCTTTTCAAAAAAAGCTACCGTTATGGAAACAACGAACAGAGAAGGATAACTTCGCAAACTTTCCCCTGCTGGATGTAAGTAAGATCAAAGATGTATCTGGAATCTGAGAAATTTCTATACCCGCGGAACTGAAGCAAGCAATTGCCTAGCACTTAGATGAGCTTGCAAACTCTCTCGACGGATACTTCCCTACAAGAGAGTCATATCCAGTAAGGGTGAGACAGCCGTTCACGTTTAGTGTTGAGACAACAGATGTCAATGATGATTACCTTAATGAAATCATTGAAATTCAGCAGAGCCAGGTTCAAAAGCAACTCTTCAGAACAAGAACGCTCTCAACGTTTTGGTGTCAACAAATGTTAACATACCCTGCTGCTGTTATAGCTAAGAAAGCTCAGGAGATTTTCATACCGTTTGTTACAACATATCTTTGCGAGCAATCCTTTTCCAGGATGCTGGACATAAAAACGAAGAAAAGTAACAGACTTTGTTGCGAAAATGACATGAGAGTGGCACTTGCCAAGGTAAAGCCGCGCATTTCTGAACTGTTCTCTGAAAGGCAACAGCAGAAGTCACACTGATTTGCAGTAAATATTCATTATGTTTTTGTTTTAGTGTGAAAATCATGTTTTAATGGTTTTGTTCTTTGAACACTGATGTTGATGCACGGTTCATTTTGTGCACCAGTAAAATATATACCAATGATTTAAATGTATTTTTCCAATTAAGAAGGTTTGCTGAATGCGCATATGAAACTGGTGGGGGTCAGTACCTCCAATAAGGTTAAAAACCACTGGCTTAGAGGTTTAGCAACTGCTTTTGCTGGGAGTTAACTGGAGTATTTTGCTTGGTGTGTGTAGAAGGTAATACAATTATGTTACAAAATTTATGTTTATTGTTTCTGGTTGTCCTTCGGTCATGCCCTTCAACAAGAATGCTGATAACCCACAACGGAAGACAGCCAAGGGGAAACTAATGTACAGACGTCTGTTCCCAAAGGCTAAAAGGGGAGGTTACACCATCAAACAAGGGAAGACGGAGCCAACAATTTGTAAGTTAAAATATTAAAGCACTAAAAATAACTTTTCACACACTACAAACAACAAATCCAAATGTGCAATGGTACAGGTGCTAAAAATGACTTTTCACACACAAAAGGCTATGTCAGTGTCAATGTCATATTTATTTATATAGCACATTTCCAAGGCCGAGGCCTACCAAAGTACTTTACAGTAAAAAGCACAAAAAAATAAAATGAAATGAAACAGATAGTCTTAGACCTGATGCAACTGGTGTTTGAGGAGATCATCCATCACCCCCTTCCTTTTCTAGAAGCAAACTGGTAGATTCCTGTGCCCCAGGACCTGTGTGCTCAGCTCGACAGGCACCCAACCCGACACACTGCCCTGAAGCATCCATAAACTCCCTCGGTAAACGCAGCACGACACAAGAGGGGATCACAACGCGGACACTTCTACCAAGAAAAACCCCAGCACCAGCTCACAAAAGTCCTATAAGCCTTGTGTCTGCATGGCCTGCAAAGAGAAATGGGTTTACAATCACATTCTTTATCTTTTAGAGTACTGATGATTGTTTTGAAACTATAATAAAGTTTTTCATTTTGTTGTCTTGATAATACTGTGTTTTTGTAATAATACCGAACCAATAATCAATGGGTATTATTATAAACATTTTATTTATATACTTGAACTGCTAACAGTGGTATCAAATCGGCCTCACCTTTCCATCCCTCTGAGTCTCAATTGGCCATGGTCAACTCTGTGAATTTTCATGCATTTTGCAAAGAATATATATTGAGGCACACCAGATGAAGGACAGGATGGTGAGTCATACAGGTTATCTCCTCAGGAACCTGAGTCATTCTGTTCATGACCTGTAAAAACAAACAAGGAGCTTTTTGTTATTTCATAATGTTGCATGAGCAGAAAGCATAAAGTAGCTTGAGTTAATGTATCTCTAGTTTTAATTACCTGAGGTATTTATTGGCAACATATTTTCTCTGTACTGGGGCATTTGTGGACAGTTTTCACAAGTACACCTGCCAAGGTAAGATGGATTCACCGTAGTTGTAATTTTACAAATTACCACATGTTAAGAAGGTAATAATCTCAAAGTCTGCAGGATTGTAGTTCCAAGATAACAATTGACTTACTGACACAGGCAAGAGTAGTAGTAATACTTTAGACGTAGCATACAAACGGAACAGAAATAGGAGTCCCGTGTCCAGCTAAATGAACGTCCTGTTGTAAGATAACATAATATCACAACGTGTTAAATAATGTACATAACTCAATCACAATCAAAGAGACTTTCGTTGTGAGCAACTCTATGAACTGGCCACTAACTTTTCAGCCAACTGGACATCTTGACTGAAACTGCGAGGGTACAAGTTGTAAAATATTTGTTGTGTGCAAATTAACTTATGTTGCTTACAATACTAAAAACAAGCCTAATACAAAGTTATTTTAGGCTACAACACTGAAGTGTGAGTATTACACTAGTATAACAATGGACGGCTAATGTTGGGCTATGTTTTGCAAATGCAAGTAAATGCTAAATGACCATACTTACCAGTCTGAAGGAGTAATTTCCAATCTCCTGGCAGGATGCTCCTCTACATCAGCTATTTCCTCTGATTCAGGCTCAAACAGATACCGTTCAAAAGCTCAAGTCGCCATGCTATCGCCACCTTGGATGTTTTAGTGAGTGTTGTTGGTCCTGTTGCTCTGTCTGCCACAGCAAAGCTTGTTGCACACCAACCAATCAGCGCGCAGCTTATTTAAATATTCATGAGCAGACCATCTAAGGCAGAACACCTCTCGTTTCAAGCCAGGTCAATTGAACAGGGTGGTTTGAGGGCCAAAAGAACAGCAAAAGCAACTTTTTCAGCCCAACAAATGTTGCACACCCTATCAGGTGACCTTAAGGAACAGCGTGACATACTCACAACCATTCTATCACCCCTTTAACAATGAAACCGTGAAATAGTTTGCCATCCTATGGTTGATTATTACCTTTTGTTTTACAACACAGTCAGTCAGTCTGACATAATCAGATTTAGTCATGGGACATGGGATGAGAGACGTGCATATGCATTCATATGCGCAACATTGAAAGCTTGAAAGTCATGGTGTATGTTTTGCATACACCATGTCTGAGCAGAAACAAAGACAAGAGTTTGCCTACAGGAACTTAAAGTGAACTTTTCTGTTTGCAGTCAGTGTTACTAATCAAAACACTGTGTGTATCCCTGGGGTCTAACACATGGTGACTAGGTCTTCGTCATACAACATTTTCAATTTGATTCTTTGAATCAGCAACTCCAAACATAGGAGGAGCAAGCCTTTTTTAACTCCAGGCTCTTGCACCACTGTTCACAGAGTTAATTACATCCGTTGTGTAGCTACATTCTCACAGTTCCAAGATACAGACAATCACTTGGACCCAAAGTACTGTAACTCCCACCATGCAGTCCCTCCATCCAACAGAATTGACACGGAGCACAACTTGTAGCATTAAAAGTGGTCACATGGTTCAAGGCCACATCTCTACCAATCACATGGTAAATTCAGGAATAAATAGACGGCTGGTTCTGGGCTCGGCCGGTCAAATGCTAGGAACTGAGCAACAAAACATTGATTGTCCTGTCTGACAACACAGAAGAATGAAAGGATTGTGTCACACTTTCTGGGTGTGGGCAGACAGAGCTGGGTGGCATAATCTGGATTCTATATGGGACAACTCCATCCCACTAGAGTCTCTTTCAGTGTTCTAAAAACCAAGAGGGCTTGTGTATGCATGTAAACAGTGCTGGGGGGCAGCTAAACATGGCTTGCACCAAGTTTTGGTTTGATAAAGAGGTTTAGAATTATGAAAGTAAACTTGTATGCATGGCAGATAACAGATAACAGATAACTAACTTCTTTTTGAAGGTTTTGTTGCAGATGTGATGCTGAGGTGATTCTGTCTCGTTGCTACACGCTCCCCCCGCGTCCTCGTAGAAACTCTTAATAAAGATGAGTTAAATAACGCTGCCAAATCACAGCTTCTTCTCTTGGTGGGTCCCTTCAGTCAGACGGGCCCCTTCTCAGCTTCCTGTTATACACACACAACTCAATGTCTGCCTCCTCAACTCAAATCTCATGCCCCCCCTGCAGGACAGAGATCAAAGCACGAGTGATTTACAGGAAGCTGTATCGTTTCCCAGCATCACTGACCCGGACACACACCCCCATGGCCCTCCTGGATGGCTAGTTGAGTGGCTAGCTCACCGAGGAGCTGTCTGCCTGACCAAATATGCAACATTAGCCTCCATTTTCTCTCAGAACAGACCATAAAGCTTGATTATGACAGTTCTAATATCATCTAGTAAGACATTTTTCCTCTTAAAGAAAAAGTTGAATACATGAGCACTACATGGCGCTCTTTCTCAGTTCAACACACTCACAGGGTCTTCTGCAGTGGGTAGTAGTCAGTATGGGGGACTTGAACCATCAACCCATACAGGGCCTAATTTTGAATACATTTATGTTGGGAACATCAGTAAATCTATTTTTCACTTCAAGTGCTGTGTCTGTTTTATCTGACATTATTTTGGTAACTTTGTGATCCTTTAAATGGAAAGTATCAGTGACATATGCTGAAATGCCTGCTGCCTTCTAGGCCTGATCAATCTTTAACTGTATTTCCAAAAGTCAAAAAAGAAAAGAAAAATGTCCATCTTAAGCTTCCCACGGCTCAAAATTTCATATTTCACAAAACAACATTCAAAACATATTCAACTTGAAATGATAGAAAACATAGAAGGGCAAAAATCTGGAACCAGTGGATGTTTGGAATTTGTTTTTGATAAATGAGTTTCTTTACAGCAATTTATATATTTTTCCCGATTGTCCATCATCCGATACTGATCCTCTACAGCTTCATGGCTTAAATATGCCCTCTACAGTGCAATAAAGTATTACATTCATATTATTGCACACTATACTGTGAAGAAAGAAGCATTAAAACATAGAATTGTCGAACAGCTACATAGTAAAAAGGCTTCATTTTGAAGTGTTAATGTGTATTTTTTTTATATATGTCAATCTCAGCATGTTTCTGAAAGGCTACTGTCCTTCTCCTTCACTCACCCTTCTTCCTGGCTCGCCAGAGGGTTCTGAGAGAGCTTGGAGAGGTTCTTGGCGTACTCCTCTTCTATCTTTATCCTGAGAGGGAAGCAGAGGGTTTCATTACCACACACCCTTTGGCAACATGACTGCTTCCCTGGCTGTTTCCTGTGTTGGGCAACACAGTGATAAGCACAGAAAGGGGAAACGGTTTGTTTTAATGACAAACTGTTCGGTTTTCATGGCAACTTGCAAAGTGTGAAAACAAGTAAAAGGGGAGATTTTACTACCTTTCTCGTATAAACTCTGCCATCTCTTTCTGCATTTGTTTCCCCTTCAGCTGTTTCTGCAGCAAAACCTCAAATCCTGTGACGCAGCCGTTGCCCTGTGGATCCTTCTTATCGGTCTACGAGATAAACACAGCAAGCACACAAGAACATCACACCTTGACCAAATCAACCGCTGTTGCATTTTGGGAGAGAAGACATGCAGCAACATCAGATAAAAGATGTGTTAGTGGGCACTCACACCATAAAAATAAAAAATGGGGCGAAAGCAGAGGCCATGTGGCTCTCTGCACACCAGCTGCTTACATGTATTATATTTAGGGTTTTAGTTAGATTTCAATTTAATTAGATACATTAAGTGCAGTTAAGTGCCATAGTCCATTGCTTTTACAGAAACCATTTTCTGAAATGCAATTACAACCTCAAACTAAACCACACATTAAACACACGTAAACATGTGCAACTTAACTTTCACAACTACAGTATCAACCTGAGACTGATCTGTATATTGGCCTGTAAGTAAATATTAGTCATACTCAACCTATTTTCATTCACATGTTTGATTACAATGTCACACATCTCCGTTACACTTCTTCTAGTAGATTGTTGATCAGCTGTTTCTCCATGAAGAGAAAGAAAATGGTGCGTAACAGTCAGCTGTTTCTGCGTGAACAGAGAGAGAAAATAGTGCGCAACAATCAGCTGTTTCTGCGTGAAGACAGAGAGAAAATAGTGTGCATCAATCAGCTGTTTCTGCGTGAACAGAGAGGGAAAATGAAGCCTAACAATCAGCCATTTCTGCGTGGCGAAAGAGAGAAACTGGTGCGCAGCAATCAGCTGTTTCTCCGTGAATAGAGAGAGAAAATAGTGCGCAAAAATCAGCTGTTTCGGCGTGAAGACAGAGAGAAAATAGTGCGCAGCAATCAGCTGTTTCTGGTTGAAGACAGAGAGAAAATAGTGCGCACCAATCAGCTGTTTCTGGGTGAAGACAGAGAGAAAATAGTGCGCACCAATCAGCTGTTTCTGGGTGAAGACAGAGAGGAAATAGTGCGCACCAATCAGCTGTTTCTGGGTGAAGACAGAGAGAAAATAGTGCGCAACAATCAGCTGTTTCTGCGTGAAGACAGAGAGAAAATAGTGAGCAACAATCAGCTGTTTCTCTGACGGGACGGTCAACAAGTCGGCTCTTCAGATCAGATGGTGGCACCACTACTGATTTGGGTAGTTGTGGGGTTTGGGGTTGGGGTGGAGGGGTTTTACTTCAGTCGGGTCACTTCTTAGAATGTATGAATAAGTTAGACCCAACGTTTTCTGGTGAGATGCAGAAGCACTGATGTCGTGCTAAGCTCGTTTGATTTTGGTGTAGACACACTGAACAGGGTTTGAACTGATTCCAAACTTGTGAGTCTTCCTGTTGTTTCCTCCAGTCTGTCTCTTCTCTGAGCCCCTTACGAGCTTTCTTCATTTTGGTCTTCATGGCATGTGTCGGTACACAATCTGTCCTGCCTGCACGATCCGTTCTACGCATGTGCAATTTGTTTGCGCACGCGCAGATGATAATCGTGAATTACTAGGATTTACCAGGGATTTACGGCACTGCACGATCTGTTCCACAGTAGCGGTCTGCTATTAACAACGCTAGTTTAGCTAACAGCTAACTGTTAGCTGAGACAGCATGTAAAGACCCTCAAATATAATATAATATAATATATATATACATATATATATATATGTGTGTGTAATGTAAGTGTTATATATAATAGTTGTTACGTCAGTTCTACTTGTGCTCATTTAAAATACAATACAATCACTCAATACTTGTCTTTATTATTACTGTAAAGTCTTAATTAGCTGGAGCCTGCAAAGAGAACGGGTAGCCCCCCCCCGGGAAGCTGACGCTAGTTTAGCTACCAGCTATTTTGGCAAACCGCTAGCTTACAGCTTGATTTAGCCTAAAATAACGTTACTCAAAACTAAACAGTGGGGAAAGCAGCTCCAGCTAAATTAAGACTTTAGAGTTATAATAAAGACAAATATTGAGTGACTGGATTTTAAATGAGCACAAGTAGAACTGCCGCAACAGCTGTTACATATTTAAACTGTTATTTTCATTCATCAATTAATTTTACATGCTGTCTCAGCTGGTGGTTAGCCAATTTAGTGGTTAGCTAAACTAACGTTAGCTTTCCGGTGGAGGTGAACAGACTTTTTTTTAACTGTCTATGTGAACAGATTGTGCAGTGTCGTAAATTAGCATTCATCATGATATCATATGCGGATGGGCAAACATCTTGCACATGCGCAGAACAGATTGTGCTGACAGAACGTATCGTGTGCCGACAGCATCTGTCGCCAGCAGAGTCAGCTCGGTGCACGACAGTAATAATCCTTCGTGCAGAAACACCGTCAGCGATACAACGTTGGTAACAGTAATTAAACAAAGCTTCGAGGAAAATCATTTTGCATCGAGGCGTTTTAGTAATCGAATAAGTAACTTGAGGAACTATTTCAGCCCTAATATATATATATATATATATATATATATATATAAATAATATTACCCTACAGCGCTGTCTGTCGGATTTCATTAAAGTCTATCCTGACTGTCAGCATGCAGCACAGGCAGCTTTAGATTAATATGGAGTCATGTTGAAAGATGAAGAGTCCTGAGTCGTTTTCCTTCATATTGACTCCAGATGTTCATTTAGTGATTTACTGGGGGGGGGTGCAGAAGAGTCAACCGAGGTAGAGTCAACTATAAAAATGATTTGTTAACTCTGTATGTAAAGGGGTGTGCACAACCATGACAAGGCACTGTCATAAGTATTCAGAAAAGGTAAAGGCCTCGCAACAGTTTAATGCTCCAAAAATAATTTAATATGGCAGAATGAGGCACACAACGATATTGCCCCAAACTGTCATAACTATGACATGACACTGTCATTTACATAAGGGAGTGTCAGTCTATGAAGGCTTATGAATGTTTTCATTAGGTGTGATTTGTTGGACAGAAAGCTTTATTTGTTGCTAAATTAACTGCTAACTGTTGCTCATTGTACCGTTATTAGCTGCTAGTTTGCTCTGTTAGCTGTAGGCCTACAACTGTGCTATTAGCTGACTCAGCAAACTCCTCCATCAGTTTAATGGTGATCCTGGTGCGCAGACTCTGGCCATGTTAACTGGGCCGTGTTCACTGGGAGGCCCCCCGTACTGAACATAATGAACATTCAGTATGATTAGCTACTGTAAACGGCAATCAATTCCTGCAATGTCCCTCTCTACCTTCCTGTGTTTAAAGGAAGCTAGGAAGAATTTCTATCTTATATTGTTTGCAGACATAAATATGACTGAATTTCCGCACTTAAACAGTGCTGGAGTAGTGCTCTGGCTTGTTTGTATTTCTTTAAACCAATCCCAACTATCCTGGGCGGAGCTTAGCCTCTGCAAAATAGATAGCAGAGATAGTGGAAGGGAAGAAACATCTGGTGCGTCAGGCTTTGACCCAGCAATGTACATCTGTTAAGCCAGACTAAACAATGCGTTCCAATTGCTGGTCTTAATCTAACCCACAGAAAAACTGCAACCAGTGTCATAGCAAATGTACAGCCTCGTAAATGCTGAGAATAATTTACCCAGAAGAAGTCACAGTAGCTCCATTCGTTTGGTTTCAGCAGCTGTTGCTCCAGCATACATGCAGGAGTCGGGAAAGTCACACAGTTAATCTGGGAGAGAGTGTGTGGAGGGGAGAGATAGAGATAGATAGATTGAGAGAGGGGGGGGAAATGAAGAGGGAGAGAAAGAGAAGGAGGGAAGAGAGAGAGAAGTTTAATGGGGCACTTTAAAGTAACTTTGCTTTGATACAGCACACACACACTCACACACACTCTTCAGCTTTGGTATTCAAGGTATTCTGCAGTCTGTTGCTTTGACAACACTCATCTTGGCAGCTCTGACAACACATTAAAGTAAGAAGACATTTCTATCGAGCCAGAATCGTTGATTCACTTCTCTCTATTCGGCCCATCCTTGGGGACACTTGATTCTTTCGACCACAACACTCTGAACTTCTACTTTGGTTCACAGAAATCAGCTAACTAGATTCCCAAAAGATTGCCTTTAATTATATTGGTGCTCAGATTCTTCAGCTGCCAATTCAATTGGTCATGACGAGGAAAGGAGGAAAGGAAGAAAGGAAGGAACCAAAAAAGTAAAGAATGGAAACACATCTGAAAAATCAAATGAATCAAAAGCAATATTTTCACAACAATACAGACAGTTTTAGTGAAGACTCCAATACAAACAAAAGGAGCTTTGTCTTCTCTCACATTCATTCCCATCAACCTCAGGAGGTAAACAGCCTGCAGCGAGGATGTACTTTTGTTATTCAATAGGTTTTAGTTCAAACACTAGAAAGCAAGCTTGTCTAATGGTAAAGCCACAGCAAATCAACAAACATGGTTCAGACTTTTTCAGAGCTAATATTCAGATTGAAATACAAAAGAAGAAAAACGCATAAAATTGAAATTCATCTTGGCTTAAGAAGCTATAATTAGTTTGAGGGTTGGATTCCTATTTATTCACTGCCGAGGTCCTGCTAGATGTCCATGTCTAGACCACACTCAATGATTTACTCCCAACATCTTACCGAGCTAAACTGCATTACACAAAAAACTTCTCCATGACTTTTTGCCTGGGACATGTCCTGTAACTTTAGCACCAATCTTAGAGCATTATAGCATGTATGTAGCTATAAATGTTATTTAAGGCTAGCAAATGAAAACACTTCAAGTTCTCACAGGAGTGAATGGATAGGAAACTCTGAAGAGGAAAATTCACTAATTTACATGTGTCACATAGTCAAGCTGTAGTTTGTATATTGTCCCAATGGGTTAAATATGTGTATTCATGTATGCTACACCAACATCTGATGCTGCAAACATCAAACTAAATTAGTCCCATGGCCAATCTGACTTGAATGAAAATGCATTTTCTCTTTCAAACTTGGGTGATAATGGGGGGTACTCAGGCTCTCCTCTGCTGGTATCAAATGTGTTCCTTCAGGGCTACTGTAGAGAGCCAGGGGGAGGTTCTGGTTAGGTAAGAGTTCCCGTTAGTTGTCCCACTCACCGTGAACGTGGTCTCCTTGTTGTGTTTCCTGGTGGGTGACGTTGATCCAGGGCTCTGGGGAGAGAAGAAGGACGCCCCGTCAAAATCTTGGTCCTCTGTTTCAGACATGACTGCTCCACATACACACCCTGTCACTTGTACACAGACAAACACAGTTGGTTTCTGGTGAAGGCTGTTACGTCTGTCTGGTTCTCTCTGCTGCTCTCTGAGTGTGTGTGTGTGAGCGGGGAGCATAGTTTTACAGAGCTTTCTCTTTATGTGCGAGAGTGGATGTATGCATGTGTGAGTTTTACCTCTTAAGCTTAGAACAGAGTCGTATTAAACCAACAAAATGAATGGAGGGGACAGATATAAAAACAAATAAGAAAAAACAAATGTTAATAAAATGTATACAGTTTATTATTATTTTCGAATGATGGGTGTGAGTGCACAAATGTAAGTAGCAGCAAAGGAGAGAATTGAGGAGACAGAGTGGATATGTTGTGGCTGGATCCTGTAAAACTGCACCCTGACTGCCTGGGATAGCAGATAGAGTAGGAGAGATTAATCCGCCTCTCCCTTAATGAGGATAGACCTAAAGAGAGAGATGTTAAATATGGAAGACTAAGTCATACATCATTATTATAATAAAATCCAGTCTGCACCACTCTATATTTTTGTTACGATGTTACTACTATATTACTAGAGGTCTTGTTTTTGGTCTTATGGCCAGCTGTTGCTATTGATTGTATTCCAAGAATGCAAAAAAATAGCTTTGAGTTACAGTTCTTTCTTGAATAAAGTGTCAATTTATTTACACACATTGATCTAGAAGTCATTAATAACAGGTAATTAAAAAATGTAGATCCCTCTCCATCCCATGCAAGGAACTGCTAGGGTTGGATGCGGTGCCACACAGGTAGCTGTGAAGGTCAGAGACCTGGGCAGCAGAGGCTGGCTCTGAGGACGTGGAACGTCCCCTCTCTGTGGGGAAAGGAGTCAAAACTTGTGCTCCTCTACCCTCACCCCTTCATCCATTCACTTTCCCCCCCTCATCCACTCATCCCTCATACTCTCTCCCCTTCCTACTTAGTTCAGTACATCCCTATAATTGGTCTATCCCTAGTTGCCTCCCAAGGTGTACAGGTTGTGGGGGGAGAATGAACACTGACTGTTGTCCGTGCAGATGCACTGAACACCAATTTGGAGTTCACGGAGACCCTGAATGGAGTCCAGGAGTCCCTTCTCTGGCTCTGGGATACCAATCCCTGCCCGTCCAAAGCTAGAGCTGGGTCTGGGTTCTCGGCAGTGAGTCAGACTTATTAAAGGTGGGAGGTTGGCCTCCGCCAGGGCTGTGCTTTGTCCCCAATCTTGTTTGTGATATTCATGGACTCATGGGTGGTTGATTAACGCATACTGTTGCATGTTGGGCGCTGCGGATGGGCTCCCGTAACAGGCGGGTGGGTGTGAGTGACCCAAGTATCTAAGGTGTGTGATACACTGTCAGGAGGACTCACAGCAAAAATGCATTCTTAATGACTTAACCTGTGTTTTTGATCAGATAATCCTATAATCAAAATCTCATAAGAAATTATTGTTTTTTGGCAAGATTAGATTAATTACAATATTTAATATAATGGGATGGCAAATAAAGGAAATCGGAGACAGGACTAATACTAAGACAATAGCTGGCAAATAAAGACAGAATGTTGATTAAAGTATACATGTAAGTCAAATGTATATAATATATAGTATTTAAGTAAAATGTAATGATATTCAATCAACTTAAACTTTAAGGTGCCATATTTTGCATTTTGGATTTTTCCATCTTTTAATGAGTTAAATAACTTTTTGTGTTAGTAAAAAACAACATTTGACCCAAAATGGAGATTTCTCTCGTGCCTAAAAATGGTAAGCCCACATTCCGGTTTGAAATACCTTAATTAGTGATGCCCAGTAGCTTGTTTAATTTGGTTAAATATATTTCAATGATGATTTCTTTAGGGGATTGTACCAGTGCTGCATCGGATGTTCTTCATTTTCGGCCAGATGTCCATCCCCTTCCTCTGTCTCTGTGTTGGCCTTCTAACCTCTGTCCCCTTCCTCTGTCTGTGATGGCCTTCTAACCTCTGTCCCCTTCCTCTGTCTCTGTCTCGGTGTTGGCGTTCTAACCTATGTCCCCTTCCTCTGTCTCTGTGATGGCTCTCTAACCTCCGTCCCCGTCCCCGTCCCCTGTTTCTGCGTTGGCGTTCTAACCTTCGTCCCCGTCCTCTGTCTGTGTGTTGGCGTTCTAACCTCTGTCCCCGTCCTCTGTTTCTTTGCGTTATAACCTGCGGCTGATTTCTGAAGACTATGGTTACCTAGTGCGCATGTTTCTGCAGGGTAAATCCAGACAGCTAGCTAGACTATCTGTCCAATCTGAGGACTATGGTTACCTGGTCCTCAGATCTCTGCAGGGTAAATCCAGACAGCTAGCTAGACTATCAGAGTTTTCTGTTGACGACTAAAACTACGTCTGAACGTACACATGTTCCACCAAAACAACTTCCTTGCTGAGACTATTTAGCAGAGGCATGGCGTGACTCCGTCCAGAGCTTAGCCCCGCCCATGATGATTGTGACTGGTTTAAAGAAATGCCAATAAAACAGAGAATGTTTTTCTCTGGCAATGCAAGGCTAGAATTTGGTTCTCCAATCACAAAGGAGTGGGCCAGCTGACCAATCATGACCTAGATATGGTTTAATGGAAACTTTACCTATTTTTAAAGCCAGAGTTTATTCTCATGCCACAAATGTCTCATACACTGTGGTGGGTGTGCAACATGTTGTACACAAAGAGGAATAACAATAGTCAAACAGGTTTACCTGTGGCTCTGTACTGCTCTTCCTAACCAGACTGCTGTGAGAATGGTCCACATGATGCAAGGGACTACCACCTAAGTGCAATCCATTTACTGAAGAAAAATAAGAGAAAGAGGGAGATGTCAAGACACAGAGAGAAATAAATTCAAGTAGTTATTTGGTGTCTATAGAGAAGACTGTAAACCTGTACTGATCCACAGACAATTCACATATATTGTTATAAGTCAGAGTCAAACCAATGCTAAAGTTTCCTAATAGGGAAAAAAAGATCTGGGGTTGGGTTACAATTTATGTAAATCCATGACTTACGTTGTCTGCAAAGTCCTTCCTAAAATCTTGCAAACTTACAAAATTGTCCTGCACCATTGAAACACACTGTATGTATTAGCTACTATGTGTTAGAGTGAGTGGGAAATGTCCAGTTATGCTAACTTACCAACTTTGCTGAGTGGGGGCCAACAAACAAACCTTAGCCTTCTGGCTCTTTCTATTTCTCTGCCTTTTTAATGGGCCAAAAGAAAGACAATGAGCCTTAGTTCTGCAGTTCAGGCTAAAGATAAAATGAGTCACAGGAAGTGTGTTTGGTGTGCATCTGCGGGTGCTTCGTGCTACTGTGGAATTTTCCGAGAATTCACAGCCCTGGGGCAACTGTAGGAAGTTGAAGTAATGGTATTTCAAATGGAGTGAGATAGATTTGCAGTACCTGTCGGAAGGGAGTTCTTGTGTCGAAGAGAGGTCTTGGGGGTCCCTGGTGCATTGCACGGCCTCTCCCATGTAGTTTCTGGTGAAAAGGGGGGGGGCAAATGACATTAGGAGAGCACTACCAGCTGTCATTTTGTTAGCAGTGTTGGAACTTTAGTTCCATTTGGGCAAGAAGAAGAGGAAGTGATTCCATCTGTTGGTGCAAACTTGGCTCTGGTTGAAGTCAGCAGTTAAACCAGTTTACAGTGTCTTACAGCACAGCTGCTGGGATCACTAGCCCAACTCTTCCAAGTGATATTCCTGTGTCAATTCCACTATGCATGCAGCATCTGAAAGCCACAGCACCTATAAGCAGTTCTATGAGCAGGACTGATGTGTTGATAAATCTGCAGGCTGTGAGAAGTGCCACGGTTATGCCCGGCCATTCACTCATTTACAACTTTATTAAGTCACCTGGAAATGACGGCAGGCTGCTGCAGTTTAACCATAAAGACCTTTAAATCAAGGTTCTTAGAAGACCCCTTAACTGATAGAGAGACAGAGCAGGGACCCCATACTACATATATTCTTTAAAATGAAGTTGCATATTAAACTCGGTGTAAGGCTGCATCAAGCCTTAATAAATGCCTTTTTTTGCATTAAATACTAAGCTACTAAAATACCCTAATAATTTTTGGCATGATTTTATAAACCCGATTTTAGTATAAACCATACATGTGGCACAGTGACTCCTCAGGATGTCTCTGTGGATCTTAGTGACTACCTTACCTATAGGCCAGTTAGCCTCTCATCAGTGGGGAGTTATATCTTCTAATAATATGTTTTATCATTTTAGGACTTTTTTAATTTTTGAAAAAAATTAACAATAATTTTACAGCCCCCCCCTGCATTGACTCAGAGGCCCCCTTAGGGGTCCCATAGCCCCTGTTGACTATCTCTGCTCTACACATATCAGACTGCTCAGGTATAACTCATCATTGTGCTTTTATCAAGCAAGGACCGTCATAGCCTGTTTTCTTACTCTGTTTTCACCAAAGGTCTTATCTTTGAAACACATTGCAGTGCAAATGCTGCTGTGTCACATCAATTAGAAGGGACAGTGTATGAGCCAAGATAAATCTCAAATTGTTACCAAAATAGCATCTATAAGATCACCAAATTATTTATGTTTCTATCGTTAACATAGTGACTGTATGGATCATTTTATTATTGTGACATGCGCACAAAAAGTCTGCCCAACCCAAATGGAATTACAAGACACCAATAAGGACCAAGAGACCAGAATACCAACCAAAATTAAACAAATAAACCTTGTCTTCTTTCACATTAGAGCTGGGCAGTATATCCATACTATATATAGCGTGAGACCAGATATTGTCTTAAATTTTGGATATTGTAATATCATAATACGGCATACAGTGGGGCTCGACAGTCTGGGCACCCCAGATAACTTTGTATTAATGTTCATAAATAAAACAAGAAAAGATGGAAAAATCGGACAGAATAGACATCCGTGTAATCTGTCACAAAAAGTTAGATTTTATTTTCATCATTTACACTTTTAAAATAGAAGAAAACAAAAAAAAGGCTTCTGCAAAAGTTTGGCCACCCTGCAGAGTTAATACCTTGTACCCCCCCAGCTTGGAACCTTCTTGTAGCCAGCCAAGAGTCTTTAATTCTTGTTTGAGGTATCTTCGACATTCTTCCTTCCAAATGTCTTCCAGTTCTTTAAGATTTCTGGGCTGTCTGTCATGCACTGCTCCTTTAAGATCTATCCATAGATTTTACATTATGTTGAGGTCAGGAGATTGTGAAGGCCTTGGCAAAACCTTCAGTTTACGCCTCTTGATGTAGTCCACCGTGGATTTTGAGGTATGTTTAGGATCATTATCCATTTGTAGAATCCATCCTCTCTTTAACTTCACTCGTGAAATGTTCCCTGTGCCACTGGCTGCAAAACAACCCCATGATTGATCCCCCCCCCCATGCTTAACGTTTGGACAGAAGTACTTTTCATTATTTCTGTGCCCTTTCTTCTCCAAACGTACCTTTGCTCATTGAGGTTCAAAAAGTTCTATTTTAACCCTCATCGGTCCACAGAACTTGTTTCTACAATGCATCAGGCTTTTTTCTTCTGATGACTCATACATGAAGACCATGTTTGTACAAGTATCTCTTTGTAGTGGAACTGTGTAGCCCAACTCCAGTGTCTGCAGGTCTTTCTAGATGGATTGAGAAGTCTAACGTGGGTCTGGACTTGCTTTTCTCCCAATCCTGCGAGTGGTTCTGATGTTGTTCTTGGTCTTCCAGATCTTTAACTTCCACTGTTCCTTATGACAGCCATTTCTTAATTCCATTCCCAACAGAGGATACTGGCATCTGAAAACGCTTTGCTATCTTCTTCTAGCCTTCTCCTGCTTTGTGAGCGTCAACTATTTTCAGTTTCAGTTTCCTAGAAAACTGCTTAGAAGAATCCATGGGGGTTATTGTTGGGGGGGGGTCAGATGAGTCTGGGCTTTTAAAACCGTAAGATTGACATCACCGGGTCTTTCCAGACGATGATTGAGAACAATCCATGACGCGGTCAGGTCTCAGCTTTCCATGCTTGAAACTCTGCAGGGTGCCCAAACTTTTGCAGATGCCATTTTTTTGTTTTATGTTATTTTGAAATTGTAAATGATGGAAAAAAAAATTATAGTTTGTGAAATTATATGAATGTCTAATGTGTCATTTGATGCTTTTTGGAGATTTTTCCATCTTTTCTTGGCTTCTTTAAGCACATTAATACACATTTTTACCTGGGGTGCCCAAACTTAGTAGTGCTCACTGTTCACCAGTGGTAAACCATCAATAATGATGGTTTCTGCTTCTGGTTCAGTGTCGGGGGTGTTGACAAGAGACTCATGGATGGCAGCCAGCTGAGATTTCTGTCCACCGTGGAGCTTCTCACCATCACTCAAGGCAGCAGGGAATGGCTAATTTTCATGTCTAAAGAACTCCTTCAGATCACACTCTCTGCTCTGGCATGAGATAAACAGTTTGGAGAAGAGCTGGCAATCCTCCTTCAGCACCTTTTTCTTCAAAGAATTGACAGAAGCACGTTCCTGATGGACGAAGTTCATGCAGTTCTTCTTGATTGGCTCATAAAGTTTGGATTCTTCTTCTTCAAGTCACCTTTACCTTCAGCACACACTGGATCGGTTTGCAGCCGAGTGTGAAGCGGCTGGGATGAGGATCAGCACCTCTAAATCTGAGGCCATGGTTCTCAGCAGGAAACCGATGGAGTGCTTTCTCCGGGTAGGGAGTGAGTCCTTACCTCAAGTGAAGTAGTTTAAGTACCTTGGGGTCTTGTTCGCGAGTGAGGGGACCATGGAGCGTGAGATTGGTCGGAGAATCGGAGCAGCCGGTGCGGTATTACATTCTGTTTATTGCACCGTTGTGACGAAAAGAGAGCTGAGCCAGAAGGCAAAGCTCTCGTTCTACCGGACAATTTTCGTTTCTACCCTCACCTATGGTCATGAAGGCTGGGTCATGACCGAAAGATTGAGATCCAGGGTACAAGCGGCTGAAATGAGTTTCCTCAGGAGGGTGGCTGGCGTCTCCCTTAGAGATAGGGTGAGACGCTCAGTCATCCGAGAGGAGCTCGGAGTAGAGCCGCTACTCCTTCGCGTCGAAAGGAGCCAGTTGAGGTGGTTCGGGCATCTGGTAAGGATGCCTCCTGGGCGCCTCCCTAGGGAGGTGTTCGAGGCACGTCCAGCTGGGAGGAGGCCTCGGGGAAGACCCAGGACTAGGTGGAGAGATTCTATCTCCAACCTGGCCTGGGAACGCCTCTGGATCCCCCAGTCGGAGCTGGTTGATGTGGCTCGGTAAAGGGAAGTTTGGGATCCCCTACTGGAGCTGCTTCCCCCGGCGACCAGATACCGGATAAGCGGATGAAGATGGATGGATGGGATAAGGTCCTCTCCAAAACAATATAAGGACTTTAACTATTGATATTTTTGATGTTGAATATGGTCTCATTGTAATTCTTGACCATCACAACATTGGGGAGAATTTTGCCTCTTGTGATTTATCTTGTACGGTTCAAGAGATATGATGGAAAATTCATAATTAGGTTATGGCAGAATCCAAAATGTCCGCAACAGCTGTTTAGAGGCCTTCATTTATGTTGTGTGTGGTATTATTGTAATCATTGGACATCAAACATAGGGGTAGACATCATTCTTTATGCAGTTGAATGTTTTGTTCAAGAGATTTCATGCAAATATACATAATTTGTCTATGGCAAGACTCTTTGCCACTCATGACTTTTTCCAAGACAAGCCCGGGCCCCGGAGTGTTCAATTCTTCCTCAATTTATGTTGTGATAGGTAATGGAAAAAGATTGGTGAATAAGCACTTAACTGTAAAATTAGCAAATTTAGCATCCATTCCTCGTCAGCTACAGCCTGTCTCAAAAAATGAAAACACACCAACACTAGCTTTACT
Source organism: Etheostoma cragini (assembly GCF_013103735.1). Taxonomy (NCBI): domain Eukaryota; kingdom Metazoa; phylum Chordata; class Actinopteri; order Perciformes; family Percidae; genus Etheostoma; species Etheostoma cragini. Next base: position 21,932,131 of record NC_048427.1, on the reverse strand, counting down.
AAACGTCAGGTCTTTGGCAGGAAAATCATTTTTAATCAATGATTTTATTATTAATCATAAGATAGATTTCATGTTTTTAACTGAAACCTGGTTAGACCATAATAACAGTGCTGCTGTTCTTATTGAATCAGCTCCCCCTAACTTCAGTTTTATGAGCAAAAATAGAGTGAATAAGAAAGAAGGTGGAGTCGCCATTTTGTTTAATGAGTCATTCCACTGTACGCAAATACGTTATGGAAATTTTGCTTCTTTTGAATATGTTGCTGTTCAGCTAAGATCTTCCCCTTAAGCGATATTTCTAAACATCTACAGGCCACCTAAATATTGTGCAACATTCCTTGATGACTTCAGTGAACTGCTGTCTATAATCTGCATTAACTTTGATTGTCTAATCATTGCGGGTGATTTTCACATTCATGTTGACAACCCCCAGGACAAGGGGACCAAAGAACTGTGTTGTGTTTTTGAGAACTATGGACTGACTCAGCATGTGACGGAGCCCACGCACAATAAGGGGCACACTCTGGACCTGATAGTCTCCAAGGGTCTGAACAGGTTGTGGTGACTGACGTTGCTCTCTCTGATCATTCCTGTTTTCTTCAGCGGCACTATCTCTGTGCCCAAAAGTGTCCAAACAAATATAATCAGAAAACGGTATATCACTGAAAACACCAGTGAAACATTTATACAGCTTTTCTCCTCCACACCAGCCCTCTCTAGGCTCTCTGGGCTATCAGTGACTGAGCTTGTAGACAATTTCAACTGTAAAATTACAAATGTCATTGATGCCATTGCATCACTAAGGTCAAAGTTGTCTCTGGTAAGAAAAGATCTCCGTCCAGCTCCAAGCTGAACGAAGGTGGCCTAAAACAAATCTCCTGGTACATTATAATACCTATAAAGAGAGACTTCGCATTTATAATTTGGAACTGAGGAATGCAAGAAGGTCCTTCATCTCTGAGAACAGTCAGTGCCTCCATATCAAGTCCAGGATATGTGTTGTCACTGTGTTCAAGCAAAACTAGTTCCAATATGACAGAATTTCATACAATCAACCATTAAAACCTGGAGGACATTATGCCACATCTAAAAACCTCCTCCTGTTGCCTTGATATTCCACCAACGGGAGTTTTCAAAAATGTTTCCAATTGTTTAACTTCTGATCTTCTACAGATTGTGAACACATCTCTTCTTTCAGGTATCTTTCCACAGGCCCTGAAAACTGCAGTAATTAAGCTACTCTTAAAAAAGAACAACCTAGACAAGTCACTAATGAGCAACTATAGGCCAATATCAAACCTTCCGTTTTTAAGTAAAATCATAGAAAAAGCAGTTTTTCAAAAACTCAACCATTTCTTGTCACTAAGCAACAGTTTTGATAGCTTTCAATCGTGTTTCTGACCACACCACTGCACTGAGACGGCTCTTGTCAAAGTCTTTAATGACATCCACCTTAACACAGATAATGGCAAAATTTCAGTCTTAGTATTACTTGATCTCAGTGCTGCATTTGACACGGTCAACCAAGACATATTACTAGACCGATTGGAAAACTGGGTTGGCCTTTCTGGCTTAGTACTAAACTGGTTTGAATCCTACTTAAAGAATACGGATTATTTTGTGTCAATAGGTAATTATACATCTGAGCGTACGAATATGACGTGCGGAGTTCTGCAAGGCTCTATTCTGGGGCCTCTTCTGTTTAACATTTCCATGCTTCCACTGGCCCAGATTATGGAAAACAACAAAATAAGTTACCAAAGTTACGCGGACGACACACAAATTTACATAACCTTATCGCCAGGGGACTATAGTCCAATTTCAAAAACTGACTAAGTGCATTGAACAAATTAACAACTGGATGTGCCAGAACTTTCTGAAATTAAATGAAGGAAAACTGGAGGTGGTTGTTTTTGGAGCAAAAGAGGAACGATTAAAAGTCTGCGCTCAGCTTCAAACAATAATGTTAAAAACAACAGACAAAGCCAGAAATCTTTGTGTAGTCATGGACTCAGACCTGAATTTTAACAGCCACATTAAGACAATTACAAAGTCAGCCTATTATCACCTTAAGAACATTTCAAGGGTTAAAGGACTTATGTGTCAACAGGATTTGGAAAAACTTGTCCATGCTTTCATATTCAGTAGACTTGACTACTGTAACGGGGTCTTTACAGGTCTCCCATAAAAAAAAAAAATCAGACAGCTACAGCAGATTCAAAACGCTGCTGCTCGGGTCCTCACTAAGACCAAGAGACTGGATCACATCATTCCAGTTCTGAAGTCTTTACACTGGCTTCCTGTACCTCAAAGAATTGATTTCAAAGTACTTTAGCTAGTTTATAAAATCACTAAACGGTTTAGGACCAAAATACATTTCTGATCTGCTACTACACTATGACCCCCCCAGACCTCTCAGGTCATCTGGGACAGGTCTACTCTCTGTCCCCAGAGGCAGAACTAAACAGGGGGAAGCAGCGTTCAGTTTCTCATATCTGGAACAAACTCCCAGAAAACTGCAGGTCCGCTGCTACTCTTGGTTCTTTTAAATCAAGGTTGAAGACCTTTCTTTTTGATGTTGCCTTTCTTTAAATGATGATATTCATTTCTTTAATGTTTAATTTCTTATACTGCACTGTAACTTTTAGTCTTATTTTATTTTGAACTGTTTGTTCTTGTGTTTTATCTGCTTTTATTTTAACAGTTTTTTTTTTAACGGATTATGTGTAAAGCACTTTGAATTGCCCTGTTGCTGAAATGTGCTTTAAAAATAAAGCTGCCTTGCCTATGGCAGGAAATAAGAAATGGCCGCCGCGCCTGCCATGAAGTTTTTTTGCGATGGCTAACGTACTTTTTTGAAAGAGCACTACCCATTGAGTAATTGTACCAATTTTGCTGCTTGTATCCACATGTAGAACGATTAGCCTAAAAAATGGCAATCATCTGCTACACTAGTTACACCTGTTAGCTAGGTTACACCTGTTACCTAGGTTACACCTGTTAGCTAGGTTACACCTGGCCGTTGATTCGATATAATGGCGATTGTTGAACGCCCTTGCTCAATAAGATAATGTAATTAATAGTGGGTTTGTTGTTATTATTTACTAGCATATGTGATTTTTATGCATGGTGTATGATAGCCTTTACAAAGTTATTTATTTCTTTTATTACCACACACACTAAATTCGTATCTTGCTACTCGGTCAGAGTCTTATTAACCTGGAGTCCCAGTCTCTGTCACAATAAATAAGCTTTACAGCCATGTTAAATGTGTCTAATGGCATTTAAAGAGGCTTTTTTTCCACTTCCACTGTAGTTTCTCAGCGTGCTCTCTAGAAACATCTGTCTGGTCAAGGTAGCTTTGTCATTTGCAAGGCTACTTTTATACTTTAAGCAAGTTTCCAATCCTCTACTTTGTTACATTTACTTGAGTAAAGATGTTAAATCAGTACTTCTACTAGGGTATTTAAAAAAAAATATATTATTTATACATATATATATATATATATATATATATATATATATATATATATATATATATATATAAGTTTGACGTACTGTGCGTTCAGAGATGCTCTTCTGCCCACCTTGGTTGTAACGGGTGGTTATTTGAGTCACTGTTGCCGTATATATATGTGTGTACTTCGACTTGAGTACTGGAAGTGAGTACTTTTGCCATCTCTGGCATTTACTCACTGGCCCTAAATGCCTCAATTACTCTCTGTTAGCTTGTCGTCCTGAAATTAACACTGGGAGAAATATGGGCTATTAATGCGGAAAAATACGGCATGATCTACTTACCTCGAGGACATTGCTATTTTGACTGTCTGTCTTTAAAAACAAATTATTCATAGCACATTAGACAATTTGCCAGATTGAAAGCCAGGAAACTCAATTGAAAGGACACATTAAGTTTTATCAAAATAATTGTTACAGTCAGATAAAACATGTTTTAGTGACTTAAGGCATGAGGTGGGATATTTACTTATGTTTGACACCTGAGTGGAACAGGTTAAGTTTCTAGGCAACTGGCTCTTGAAATGCAGGATCATTTTCGATTTTATAGGGTTAGGGTTAGATGACTGATCAGACGTGGAGCCTGTCCGAATCATAGTTCTGGACACAGTGATACATAGCTGCAGCTGGATGGATTCTTGTCACAGACCAGCTAGAGTCTAAAAAGTTGTCAATTACTCTAAATTTCCTCAATAGTCTATTTTTTGGAATCAAAACCCAATTTACTCTCTTTGCCATTGGCGGAATAGTTAATCATCCCTTTTTTATGGCTGTCATGGATCCTCAGCCAGTCCTAACCACTTTTCTATTCTGCATACCTCACTGGTTCAGAGTCCCCGGAGAGTTGGATCATCTCAGTAGCTGACATCGGACAACACTGCTGCAGTGTAGCAGATGTGTAAAAGTGAATGTATGAATGAAAACAGTCAACAGCAGGTCTAAAAGGCATTAACTGAATGTTCACAAGCCATGCCACCAGTGATGCGAGATTTCCCTGATTCTGAGCTGGGAGAAGAAGAAATGGCCTAGTTAGCTTCGACACTGCTATGTTTTATTCATAACCATATGACACCATATGGCCTTGATAAATTAATTACCTCCTGTATCTGGGTTTTATCAGTCAAAACAGCCCATTCACACTCACAAATAGAAAAGAGAGTGCTCAGCGGGAACTCCTCTCAAGGCAATCAAAACACATAAAGAAAAAGAAAAAGATACACTGTAGCTGTCGTGGAAAAACGTTTCCAGTTGCCTAAGACTATGATAAGCCTCTGAGTTTGAGTAACAGCTGAGCAGACATTGGCATTGAGACACAATGTTAACTCCCTCGCCAGCCAAGAACAGACACATTTAGTTAAGAATAAGGACCATCATTTAGTGTCTAAACTAAACAATGTTCACACAAATTAATCCAGAACAACCAGGTTCTGTGAAAACATAGGTGTTTGGTGAGCAAAAAAAGAAAAACCAACTCTGTGGTCTGGGAAACGTGAAGGTTAACCCTGAGGCCCCTCTTTTAGTCTGATCCAATAACTCTTTCTGTGAGATAAAGGACACTAAAAGATTATACCCTGGACACTATCCAATATATCAATGATTAATGAGTAAACGTGTTAAATAATCGTGATTTCAATATTGACCAAAATAATCATTATTATTTTTCCATAATCGAGCAGCCCTAGTGTAATCTACAGGGCGGAAGTTTTTTCTTATAGTTTATTATGATCTGACTTCATTCAAAAATCCCTGTAAACCAAAGGGCTGATCTGTGTGCTGTGGATCTACGTATATATATGTTGAGCAGCCCAGTAGCCAGGGAGGGTGACGGCTGCTACAAACGACAGGAGCGTGTCCCGTTACCCAACACGAAGAAACGGAGAAAAAAAAACAGCACTGACACAAGGACATGCAGCCCTTACCCACGCACACTGCTCTGTTACTATGGCGACGCAGAAACACAAACACACTCGCAGGACTGTACCTAATCTCACTAATCTTTAGAGAAACAAAAGGGTTCAGCAAAAAATAGCAGAGATGAAATAAATAGCAATAGTTTGAGGGAAACTGTTATCAGATGGGTTAGTTAACAAACAGTTGCGGGGGGGCTGTACCACAGTGAGTGTGTGTTGGGGCTGAGCACTCTCTCACATTTAGTCACCATGCAGCCAAGACACAAAAGAAGTGGTGGAGGGTGCACGAGCCAGGATGCACATGCTAAAGAAAGTTATGAAAAACTACTCATTTTCACATCAAACTGTTAAGAGAGTTTTAGTCTTAAAAATTGAAATATCCATCACTGAAGTAGAAAACAAAAAATAGAAGAGAAGAGAAGAGAAGAGAAGAGAAGAGACCTGTTGATGCTGCTGCTTATCTGGGTACTGATTTTAATATTTGTATCCTGCTACTTTAATTGGAGAATGCTTTATGTGTCCGTATTTGACAGATCAGCATACACTTAATATGCACATGCCAATATCAAGATAACCAAAAATATGGTATTTTGTGTTGT
>NC_048427.1:21925844-21926096 GCF_013103735.1 Etheostoma cragini | reverse complement strand
CCCCCCCTTTAGGATCCAATAATGTTGGTACTCTCCTCCGCGGCTGATGCACCTGCATGGTGACCTTCTAGCTCTTTGAGACAGTGAATGTGACATGAACTGTGAATGTGTGTGTTTTTAGTCACTTTATTTTATTTATTCTTTTGTTTTTAAGTGTTGTATAGCTGTGTAAACGATGGGGCCTGTACATTTCGGAACTTTTATTTTAGTTTTATTCTTACTTTGGTCGTGTTTTGTGACTTCATGTTACGC
>NC_048427.1:21920897-21925744 GCF_013103735.1 Etheostoma cragini | reverse complement strand
TGTCTGATGTGGTGGTGAGTGGTACGGGGGCCCCACAGGGGACTGTGCTGTCTCCTTTTTTGTTCACCTTATACACCTAAGACTTTCAGTACAACTCGGAGTCATATCACCTACAGAAGTTTTCTGATGACTCTGCAGTTGTTGGGTGTATAAGGGATGGACAGGAGGGAGAGTACAGGGCACTGGTGGATGACTTTGTGGAGTGGTCTGGTAGGAACTGCCTGCTGCTGAACGTTGATAAGACCAGAGAGATGGTGATTGACTACAGGAGGAAGGGAACGCCTCCGCAGCCCCTTTGCATACTGGGAAGTGACGTGGACATGGTGGAGGATTACAGATACCTGGGGGTCAACATCGACAGCAGGCTGAACTGGAAGGTCAACAGCACTGCTGTTTACAAGAAGGGGATGAGCAAACTCTATTTCCTGAGGAAGCTGAGATCCTTCAACGTGTGCAGCAGGATGTTGGAGATGTTCTACCAGTCTGTTGTGGCCAGCGCTCTGTTCTCCTCCGCCATCTGCTGGGGCAGCAGCATCGGAGCCAGCGATAAAAACAGACTGAACAAAGTGATCAGGAAGGCTGGCTCCGTGATCGGCTGCAAACAGGACACATTTGAAGCTGTGGTGGAGAGGAGGTCACTGAACAAACTGTTATCTATCATGGATAACCCTGACCACCCTCTCCACCCCCCACTGGTCCAACGGAGGAGCAGCTTCTCAAAAAGGCTCCGACAGTTTAAATGCCGCACGGACCGCTACAGGAAATCATTCCTACCACAGACAATAAAACTCTTCAACACTTCATCCCTGGTTGCTAGATGACACTCTGAGACACCACAATATTGCAATAAGGGCAACCGGAACGATTGGTTCATTTACATTTTTTTAGTATACTTATATTTAAACAGTTGCACATTTTGTTTTTCCGATCTTGTATATACTTAAATATTTGTTCTTACATTCTTATATTATATTCTTATATTTTGTTATTATAATTATTATTATTTCATGTATATTGTATGTATGTATATTTTGTGTGCTGCTGTAACACTGTAATTTCCCATTTTTTTGGGATCAATAAATATCTATCTATCTATCTATCTAAAACTTATTCAATTCACTCACATGTACATCATTTCACACATAGGTTCTTTCACATGTGTCAAATATATGAAATAATGGCAAGTTGTGTGTAGACTGTTGAACTGAACGACATGGGAGAGATGGGAGAGACAAAAAGAAATCATTTAGTTTCTTTACTGACATTGTCTACAGTGCTTCATGCCTTTTAGGTTCATATGCAGCATACAACTCAAACAGCAGCACGTTGTTCCGCCTATCAAGATTTAGACATGCCCCATTGTGTTGTGACCAGGCCAGGGATACATAAACACCTGCTGTCACGCTGTGTGACAGTTAACAACCTTGCCCTTTCTTACCTTCCTAACTTCCTGAACTAAAAGTAAAAACTGAAAAGAAAGAAAAGATAGAGATCTTTTAAGAAAGAAAAGATATAAGTAACTTCAGTCAGCTTTTACAGTGAGTTCACTGAGGGAGCGTAAAAGCAGGCTACTTTGCTGTGTCTGCTGAACAGAGGAGGGTATTAAGCTGTTTCTAGGCCTGTGTGTGTGTGTATGTTCAGGGAGACACTGAGAGGTGATTGTGATGACAGAAACAAGGCCCCATCAGCAGAATTAGTTCTCTCTCTGGTACCATCACTGCCATAGAGACACAGTTTAACTCGACTTCTGACAGATGAAACCGTTTATGTATCATTTTTATGATAAATACAAGCTCCTTGGTGGAACATTTTTAATGAAAATTATTGATTGATTTTTTATTTAATTTCATTTCAAGTGTAATTGAGGAGCAAGGCAGGGAATGTTTTTAGCGCAAGATGGGAGGAATTATCTCACATCTCACAGAAACATGTTTTAGTCTTATTTTAGTTGTTTGGGTCATCATTTCTATTCGTCTTTAGATATCATATCAGTAAAATCAATCACTTAATTTAGACCACAAACCAAATGTGCAGGGGGAGAGAAGTATTGTTATACAGCATTGTCTGTTCTGGGGAAAAAAGGGCTCTGGTTTATTGGCATTTCTTTAAACCAATCACAATTATTGTAGGCGGGGTTAAGCTCTGGACGGAGCCATGGTAAGTAACCATAGTCCTCAGAGACTGTCTAGCTAGCTGTCTGGATTTACCCTGCAGAGATCTGAGGACCAGGTAACCATAGTCCTCAGAGATAGTCTAGCTAGCTGTCTGGATGTACTCTGCAGAGACCTGGGGACCAGGTAACCATAGTCCTCAAAAATCAGCCGCGGGTTAGAGCGCCAACCCAGAGACAGAGGACGGGGATGGGGGTTATAACGCCAACACAGAGACAGAAGACGGGAAAGGAGGTTAGAAAGCCAAGACAGAGAAAGAGGAAGGCGATGGACATTAGGCTGAAAAGAAGGACATCTGGCTAAATAAGACGGACATTCAACGAAAACAAAAAACAACAAAAAGTCATGGCTTAGAGGTATATTACCGCCACCCTGTGGACTTGGTAACTTGTGTATAGATACACCAGGTTTAGTGCTGGGTGCCAGCCCTGTACCATACTTGTTTTGTGAATCTCTAAACGTTTTCTTATGTTTGCAAAAGAAGCTGCTGAAAAACACTTGACTTTTCCCTTGTACTCTGGCTCTTACAAATTATTGATTGTCATGTTATTGCCTCGGCTTTCAGTCATATTTTCAATTGGGAATGTGACACTAATAATAACATTATGTCTGATGTCTATTGCAAATATACATATGTCTATGAATCTTAAAAATATCAAGTTATCTTCAATAATCCAGTAATAGTTTTCTGTATATCCATGGGTACACTGCATCAGGAGCTGCAACTAGGTCATGCAGGATAATTTTAGAAAATGTAAGCAGATATATGCTAAGCATGGCTCACCTTGTAGCTGACATTTTTACTTTCTTAAAATGTGTTGTGGACATTTCATTTCACTGGCTATTACCATTGCTTGTGGTGTTGACGTAGTATTGCCGTCCTTGTGGAGACATGTAGCATCTCCATTGAGGAGGCAGGGGGGCTCGGAGGTCCTCGACAGGGAGCTGACTTAGAGATGCTGTCCTCTGTCAAAACACACAAAGCAAGTTGGTATCACTAACCACAGACAGGTTCAGCTGCACGTTGGACGTTAATTGAAACATTATTAGATTCCTTACAAAGATCTATTTCTCGAGGATCTGTCATAGTTGGAATAATTGCTGGAGATAAACAGAAAAAAAAACTGAAGATTAGGTTTCAGATGAGATGAAGACTACATGTGCTGCATTCAGCTTGAGTTCAATGAGGTTCTCATTTCCTCAAGTATTTCACAACCGGCAACCAATGACATCATAGTGAAGCAGACTGCGCTACCATCGCTGCCACACAAAGAACAAAAAACTGCCTCTGAGCTCCAGAGGGAGAGTATGCACACACAGCATACAGCTGAGCAACACAACAGAGTGCACACATCTGCCACTGATGAGCAGTAAAATAACAGACTGAGACCCCTGTTACACAATGGGGAGATGCCGTTTGGAGACTTTATGAAACTCTATTTCAGCAATAGTTTGGCAAATCAGAGTCAGCATGTACAAGCATATGCAATGTTAAATAATGTGCCATTCCAGATGGTTCACCTCATAAAGCCAGAAATGCCCCTGGCAGAGAACACGAGGACCGTCTAGGACTGAGGAGCGTCCACAACACTTTCAGCATGTCAGTGAGCTCTGCAGACGCTCTCAAGGTGTTTTGAGCTCTGCACACGCTTTAAGATGTCTGTGAGCTCTGCAGACTGAAAGGTGACCTTTCAATTGAACATGTATTAGTAATTCCAGCAGTCATTTGAGGATAATATAGATAAGAATAACAGTTTTGGTTTTGTCTAAGCTCTCTCAGGCAGACAAATTCCCACAAACCCACTGTACACTACTCAGGGCCAAACAGCAGACAAAGTAATAAACTTGTTAGAACTAGCCAAGTCAGCAACTAGTTAGTAGGGGTGGGAATCTTCACTGGTCTCCCGATCTGATTCCAATATTACATTATCCTGTCAACTATTTCAATCAATTCAATACCCCGATGGGTCACAATGCTTCGCCTACTCAATATTATTGCAGTTTGCTACACAGAAAACAGACGCTATTGTAGTCCAACCTTTACTTCAGAAACAAACATGCTTCACTATGTTACACGTCACGCTCGCCTAGCTGCTATCGTGGCACGCCCTCATACTCTGCTCGCTTCTCTGCCTTTTGACTAAGATAAAGTGTAGTATCTGTTCTTATCCCTTTAAAATCTGACATCTTTAAGTTTGTGATGCTTCGCACACATTCTCCAACTGGTGGTGCATGAAGTGTATGGAGCTAGAACAGTGACAGTAACCTGTGGTATTGAAAATAAAATGTGGCATTGAAACAACAAATATTGGCATTGAAAACTGTTGAACTAAAGTATAAAACACAAACATCAAAAAGTAATGATCTCATAATCCTATGATATTATTTCATTTTGACATTTGTTTGCATCATGATGGGTTTTTCAATGTCAATTTAATTTTTTTCTTGATGTCCGTGTCTTTTCAGTGACAGTTTTTTTTTTACGCTGTCAAGATTTTTACAATGTCACTGTTTTCAGTTTCAACTTTCTGTCACTGTTTTGGCATAGGGAGGAGGGGCCTGAGGGGAGTGATAAAGGGGGCGTGGCTTATGGGTAATTTACAGAGGCCACTGGCGAGAGACCACACCTCCCAGAGTTGTTAAAACAGCATATCTGCAATGTCTTCCACACGTTCA
>NC_048427.1:21883307-21920797 GCF_013103735.1 Etheostoma cragini | reverse complement strand
TCAATGCCAATATTTGTTGTTTCAATGCCACATTTTATTTTCAATACCACAGGTTACTGTCACTGTTCTAGCTCCATAGAAGTGCTACTGTCACAGAGAAGTGTGAGTGATGCACTGGCAAATTGTAGCAAGATAGTTTCAGCATTTCCAACACTCGCCACTGGCTACTACACGCCTAGAGGATATTCAAAAAGATCGGCAAATGCCCACCAAACGTCTGCACCAAGTGGTAGCAACAAGGTGGAACAGTACCTACTATATGTTCGAGAGTTTACTGGAGCAGAAGCGATCAATTTCAGTATATGGAGCAGACCAAAATCTGCCAGTGACCTTTACGGCTAACCAGTGGGATTTGGAGAAAATAATCACTGTTCCGGCACCAGTTGAAGAAATGACCAGACAGATAAGCTCTTTCACCTCTTCTGCAGCTGAAGTCATCCCCTCAGTCACAGTGCTGAAACGCCTGCTTGCTCATGAGAACGAGGGGGACACTGGTATAAAAACCATGAAAACAACCCTTCTTGAGGCTGTCCAGAAAAGATTCAAGACCATCAAGAATGAGCCCTTGTATGCAGTTGCCACTCTTTTAGACCCACAATTCATAGACAGGTATGTCTAATATTTGTATTAAGTGTCTATAATATAAACAACATTTTGAAATGGTGTTTTGGATAACTAAATATTGCATTATCATTGATTACTAAAAGTTACTATGGAGGAGGTTGTTTCTTTATTTTACACATTAAGACATTTATTATTTTTCATTGTTTTTAGATACTTCACAGGAGCATCAAGCATGCCAAGGATGCTCTAACCCAAGAAGTGGAGAAGATGGATGCGTTACTGAGCAGGACCATACTTGAGGGAGAAGAGACAATGCCAGAAAACCCCCATAAAGCCCCACGTATGGAAGCACAGCCAGACCGCAGCAGCAGCAGAAGGAGCAGCTTGAAAGGCCTGTTGGAGGAAACCCTGCAGGAGCATGATGAGGAACGTGGGGCAAGTAGCACAAGCACACAAGTTCAAATACAGACATTTTTGACAGAGCCAACGGTTCCACGCTCAGACAACCCATTCCAGTACTGGGGAGTCGACCAAATTCGGTTTTCCAACCTTGCTTTCACTGCTGCAAAGTTTCTCTATGCTCCTTGTACCTGTGTTGACAGTGAGAGACTGTTCAGTGCAGCGTCCAATATGGTTGACGCAAGAAGGAACAGACTAGGAGGAGAGAGGTCAGAAAGGCTCATCTTCTTGAAGAAGAATCTGCCTTTTTTTTTTTATTATGAGTAATACTAAATCGCTAAAAGGCTACTGCAATGTGTAGCCTACTTGTTTTAAAGTATTTGTTTACTGTGTAGCTGTTGCTCTTTTGAGTTGCATTTTTCATGTTTACTTTATAGGTTGTTGTTCCACTAGTGGTAAATACTGCACTATTTAAAGATATGAATGTCTTTTAATTTGAATACATAATGGCTGCACTCTAAGTCTTTTTTTTTAAGAAATCATTGAAGTTGCTGTTTACTAGTTAGTTTTATACTGTTCTATTTAAAAATTGAAATACCTTTTTTTGCAATATTGTGGCTGCACTTTAATTAAAAAAAATATCTATTCTTATAGTTGCTGTTGCACTACTGTTTAATACTGTTAAAAAATACATTTAAAAATAAATGGCTTCCGTTCGCTGTATTAATTAATGTTTTACAAAGTGTTAAACCTGATCCAGGCCTTACCGCAATGATAATAATATCACAATCATGCATGTGCAGTATGTTCATTTTTGGTGAAATGGTATTGGAACATCTCTAGCAACAACTGAGTCACAATCCCTCTTTCAGCTTTCAACAGGTTAGCAGCGTTAACACACACTGATGTTCCAGAAATGGTGAGTCATAGGATGCAACTGTTGCTGTCTGAGATCCCTTGATTGGTTGACTGGTTAGAGCTGTGTGGAGTGAGTGGGCCGGAGTTTCAACACGCTAGATTACTGGACACTACCAAGCTTTTCTGTCGTCACACAAGCCTGAGTGACTAAGCACCCCCTGACTGAATGTGTGACTCTGTGTGTGTGTTTGCTTGGGTGCGTGCGTGTGTTTTCCAGAGGTTTCCTGAACATGATCCTGAGGATGTGGAAACCAGGTTCCATGTGGGGAAAAAAGGTCTTTTTACTGATTTGGTAATTGGGAAGGACTATAGTTTTATACTCCAGGTAAAATACCAGCTTACCCTTAAGTTGTCATGCTTTAAAAAAAAAAAAAAAATCACTTGTCAGATTGTAAAGCAGTGTCTCAACTCCCGCCTCCCATTCTCGCAAACATTAGAATTGGAAAAGAGTGGCTGCAATTTCTATAATGTTCAAAACCAACAATCCACCAAGCACAGCCACTTTACACAGCCATTGCAGTGTAGAGTTGAGACCACCAAGACCCGGCAAAATAAGCAGTGGATAAGAGATGGATGGGTGACATTGACCCTCTAAATGTGCCCCAATTGTATAAATCCAAATGCTTGTTTTAACATCTAAACGTGGGCTGATGCTAATCTATGTCCTAAACTCCAACACCTGCCTTCTTTTCTGACATGACCACATGACATCTCGACGTGCCCTTAACTTAAACATCAAACCACACATCAAAGACTTAATAATAGCACCCACGCCATGTGGCCATCTTCAAATTGGTTTGAGTCAACTTTATTATGTGAGAAAACCGTGAAACTTCTGATGTCAGCTGGTTAAATGTGAATATTTTCTAGATTATTCTCTCCTTTGAGACAGTAAACTGAAAATCTTTGAGTTGAGGACAAAACAAGACATTTGAGGACATCATGTTTGGCTTTTTGGGACACACTGATCCATCTATTAGAGACAGAACAACTAATCCATTTTCATCCAAAACATGATCAACACATTAACCCTACTGCAAAGTTCTTTAATGCACAGGAGGTCCTTAGCCTCCTTGGTTGATCCAGACTAAGGGCAAAAACTGATCCACCATTTTCGCACTTCTAAACCATATTTTAGTCCAGTGATCCCTACAAGTAAAGATTTACAGAGCACATGGAGAAATATTTCACTAGATTTTGGCCAACGTCCATTGGTATGAGGGGGGAAAAAACTGGGTAAACCTAAGTTGAAAATAACTGTTATTACTCTTAAACTGAGCTCATGCTTTTCATGCTATAACTCCAAATAGCTACACTGGTGTAGACTATGACCAAAGAGATTAAGGTTTCAAATAGTTCTCTCTGTCACAATAACCTGAAGTTGATATCATCCTACTAACTTTAAAGGTTTCTTGTTGCCACATACTACCAGTCTTTTTAAAGGGCTGGTGTGCAGGGGAAGAACCTGGCTGTGTGTTATAACCGCGGCCACTCCACTACAGGGGTTACACAATACATGACGCTATTATAATAATAATAATAATAATAATAATAATAATAATAATAATAATATAAATAATAATAATAACAACTATAATAAGAATAATATGAGCCTAACATTAAGTTGTTAAGTTAAGTACCGTTTCTACTCTGTAAAGCAACTGTGAGCTTGGGAAAACCGCTGTACAAATTCAATTTATTATTATTATTATTATTATTAAGTAGAGAGGAATTGACTTTGACCTCTTCAAAGTCACACTTTACTGTATAGGGCGTGTCAACCTGCACTCAACATCAAGTCAAGTAGAACTTTATTTGTCCCCTAAGGGGCAAATAGTTTTGCACCAGTGACAAGTACACACAATGACTACAAATGTAACATTAGCAAAAATGTGAGAACACAAAAACAACATATTTATCATGCGTGGCTGTGGTCTTGCTGATATGACCTGATCCTACTTGAGTTCAGCCAGCCTGTCTTCTGGTTCTTCTTGAACCAGAAGACAGGGGTGGGGGCTGTCGGATAGAAGGGATTCTGCTTTCTTATTTATACTAACCAGACAGACGTTTCTGTTGAGTACCTGTGATACTGCTACAGACTTTGATTACCTTTGTAAATGCATTTGTTTTTGATTAAGAATAGATACCAGTTGATAAAAGAAAAAAGGTAAAAAAACAAATTGATAAAAGATCTATAAAACAAAGTCATCAGGGACCACTCAACCTCAAACATCGCCAGCTTCCTCGGACAGAAATACATAACATGAGTCTTCCACATGAAGGGGTCAGGGGGAGGGCCCCTCCAGATCGCCCCTGGCAGGCCCAGCTGCACCGCTTCTATCACATGTTAACTGCCCATGTTGATATTTCAACACTTGTGGGGGAGTCCTGATTCGTTACAGAAATGTCATTTTCAGCCTCAGAGTAACCAGAGTGTGGAACTGCCTCCGACAGGTTGTTGAAGTGCGAGTCACCAATGAATTCCACTGGTTTTACTATGGGCCACCAACATGGCACCCGCAGCTGACACAAGGTCTTATGAGAAGCTCTACAGTATCTGTGTGTATGGTAACCAGGGCTGCAACCAGTGCTTTTCAGTAAATCCTTCCAGGAAAATAAATGAAATTGCTCAATACCATATGCCAACCTGACATAGTCAGAGTGCCTGTTTTCCAATCATCTGATCGATAAATCCTTTCAGCTTTAATGGAAGCCTTTTCCAAGCTCAGAAATGAAAAGGTGAGAAAAGTAAATGGTACAGGTGATTAAAATAAATATACAAATAGTGAAGTGGGTTTACCAAGTCATTGCCCTTTTAGATTGCTAGATGAAGAATGTATTGTGTAATACTTTATGCCCCATTACAGTTGTATAGTAAGTGAAGTGAGGGTTGGAAAACAAAGACAAACACTGAAGATGACAAGAGTTGCAGAGCTGAGCTGCTGTTCAAACAGGCCACTCATCACTTAGCATGTCGTCTTTGACACAGTGCAGGTTTGGACTAAAATAATCATATACATTCATAAAGATTCAGTCATGTTCATTACCAGTGCCATGTCAGTCTATGCACACCCCTTTAAATAAAGTGTTAGCAACAATCCCTGTCTGGGTGATGACACACATCAGCCTCAGTTTCTGATCATTTAGCAGTGGCGGTGATTTCTTTATAGAGCTCCTCTGTGTTTCAATAAAGTTCCAGAATGATCAAATAGAGAAGTGTTTGGGTGTCACCATCAGTCAATTCATCGCCATGCATACAGATGACACATTGGCGGAGAACTGGGGGACATCTCCAGATTCATTGTGTGGAGTTCAGCCTGCATAGTGTAGTTATTAAATCTCTTTGTTCCAGATTAACTACTGTATTACTTTTGCTACATTGCATGTATAACGTGTGTGGACTGTTCGTGGAGTACCTCGACCCTAACCCTGACAGGTGTACCGTGGTACACCTTTTTGTTGTTTCTTCAGTTTTTGGAGCTGGCACAGCACTGTTACAGACAGCTGTTATCAGAGGATGCAAGTGATAGAAAACAGTAATACAAATAAACTCTCCAAACCAAACTGCCAGCCCGCTTACTGACAGTCAAGAAGTCATTTCCTGTGTATCGCTAGTGTGATTTAAAAGAAATATAGACACTTTATGATCCATTTCTGCACACACCTTGCATGAAAAAAGAAAAACAGCAGACTGTCCAGTTTTAATGCTTGTTAGCTGATCTCTGCCGTGCATACGCACCAATTATGTGCTGCTCTCATGCAAGCTGTAGCAAATATCCCTGGTTATAGTGGAGGCGCAGCGCTGGAGCACGCTCTGCAGACGTTACACTAGTCTCGCTTTGTCAGACCTTCCTCCACAGCGCTCTGGAGGAGGGTGTGGCTAGTCTAGCCAGACCTTCAGCATTCTGGGATGGGAGAAAAACAAGCACTGGTTTATCGGCATTCCTCTAAACCAATCACATTTAGACAGGGTACTAAGCGCCGGACGGAGCCACGGTGCCTCTGCTAAATAGTCTCGGGAAGGAAGTTGTTTTGGTGGAACATGTGTACGTTCAGAAGTAGTTTTAGTCGTCAACAGAAAACTCAGATTGGACAGATAGTCTAGCTAGCTGTCTGGATTTACCCTGCAGAGATCTGAGGACCAGGTAACCATAGTCCTCAGATTGGACAGATAGTCTACATAGCTGTATGGATTTACCCTGCAGAGATTTGAGGACCAGGTAATAGTAGTAAATTCAGTTGAAATTAAAAACAAAATTGAGATAATTGGACATTTTAACAATCACTTTGTGTCAGCTGGCTGTATTTTTGATGAGTCCAAATCAAGTTATCATTGCTCCGACTCCAGTTCTGAAACACCACCATAAACCTTTGTTTTCAGACCCATTTTAAAAAAGGATGTCTGTGTTGCTCTTAAAGCTATTGACCCAAAAAAATCTTCAGGACCAGACAACCTAGAACCTTTCTTATTAAAAGTTGCAGCTGAATTTATAGCTAAGCCTATAGCATACATTTTTAATTGTAGTCTGCCGACAAGTTCAACTCCCAAATTATGGAAAGCAGCTTATGTGCTTCCTTTGTTAAAGGGTGGCGACCCTTTAAATCTTCACAATTATAGACAAATTTCAAAACTCTATTCTTGCAAAAATTTTGGAAGCTCAAGTAAACTGTCAATTAAAAGAATACTTGGCAGAGCACAACATTCTAACTGATGTACATTGTACAGTCGTGTTTTACCGCTGGACACAGCACTGTTACAGCAACTTTGTTACTATTAAATGACATTATAAATGTCTTGGACAAAAAGCAACACTGCGCTGGCTTATTTGTGGATCTGTCCATAGCATTTGACTCTGTTGACCATGATCTATTACTAGATAGATTAATTAACATTGGTATGGAAAACAAGCTATTAACTGGTTTAAAAACGGAAATCTTACGGAATGAGCGCAATGTATTTCTATAGATGGTCTTAAATCAGACTTTTTAGAAATTTCTATGGGTGTTCCTTGAGGTTCGATTTTAGCCACTATTTTATTTTCTATATTCAAAAATAATATTGGAAAGGACGTGCAAACTGCTAAACTGCACCTTTATCCAGATGATACTTTGATATATTCAGCTGCCTCTTCACTGAACCAAGCCTTGAATGACCTTCAGTTAGCCTTTCAACGGCTTCAAGTTTCACCACGTGGCCTTAAGTTAGTGCTAAATACTAAGAAAACCAAAATTTATGACATTTTCAAGGGCTCGTTCCCAATCCCCAGATAATATAACTATTAACACATTAAGTGGAGACTAAATTGAAAATGTTTCATCATGTAAGTATTTAGGTTTTTGGCTGGACAACAAACTTTAGTTCAAAGTTCATGTTGAAAAGCTTGTAAAAAAGCTGAAACTAAGGCTGGTGTTTTATTATAGAAATAAAACTTGTCAGAAAAACACTTGTGCAGGCTACTTTTTTAAGTGTTTTGGACTATTGTGATGTTGTCTACATGCATGCTGCCTCTAGTACTCTCCACCTGTTAGATTATGTGTACCATAGTGCTCTGCGCTTCTTAACTAACTCTTATTCCCGTACTCATCATTGTACGCTGTATGAACTGGTAGGCTGGCCGACACTAAGTCTACGTAGACAACTTCATTTGCATATTTTTCTATACCAGGCCATGTTGGGTAAACTGCTGGCATATTTATGTCATCTCATCAAGCTGAATTCTAGCTGTTTTAATCTCCGTTCCACCAGGTAATGCTCTTACCAGCTTCCAAGGGTTTTTACTGAGCTGGGGAAGAAAGCCTTGTCTTACTTCGCTCCGTGGTCTTGGAATAACTTGCAAAACTTGATCCATCTAAATGATCTAGTCCCATTAAATGAATTTAAGGCCACGTTAAAATGCCTTGTAATTCAAAAATGCAACTGCCACATGTGACCTGTTCCTTTCCTCTCTGTGCGATTTTGTTTATGCTGCGTATCTGTTTTTATTGTAACTGGACCAGGTAACCAGAGTCCTCAGAAATCCACCAGAGGCGAGAACGCCAACACAGAGACAGAGGACGGGGACAGAGGTTAGAACGCCAACAGAGGGACAGGGATGGACATCTGGCCAAGTTTCTGACGACACCGGAGTAGTCCTGGAAGTGGAACGTTGCACTGACGCTGAAGCCCAGATATCATCAACACACATCACTGTAATTTCTGAAACCCTAAAACTATAATCCTTAAGAAGGCAGCTTTGTGCTGATACACATGGGTTGCTGACCATCTCTACTTTGAATTTAAGATTTGGATATGAAATAACCATCTAAAAAAGGCTTTTGGTATAATTTTTGCAAGAAGAGTGCCCGGGATTCTTTTTTTCTTTGAAACTGTACGGCAACTATTTTCTTAATCTTTAAATTCATTTTTTTCAGAATTCAAGTCTAAGAAAGTAGTTTGAGGAAATAACCTTAACTCAAGGTCGTCTTACTAGCTATTTCCAGATTTTTCACTTTGCTTATTAGGACACAGTCACACAAAGCCAGTAAAAAGGACCTTGAGTTAAGATAATTTTCTCAAACACATTTAATAGAGTTTCGGTATATGCATTATTATATGGAATAATTCATATTTCTGCGGCATCTTTGGGAATAAAGTGTAAACATTTTTATCAGAAAATGTTCTTTTATGTTAAGGGAATTAATGTTGGTTGATTGCTTTAGATTTTCTTGCCAAGTATCTTGCCATAAAAATCAAGTATCGGCGGATATTTGTATGTTAAATCTAAGACTCCAGGCAGCAGCCAATCAGCTTAGCCCAAAGAGTTGGAAACGGCTCTCTGACGGGACCAGGGCTGTCGGTCCAGGACTGAATTCTTCCTCAGACCAGTTCAGATGTGGAGGGGGTAATGGACCATCTGCAGAGCCCAGTTGCTCCCTACCTAAGATAAGTCGACCAACATCAGATAAGCATGTTGTTGTTGCTTCATACAGCCTTAAAGGCTGAGCTTTTATCTAGCTGGGCATCAATTCCCTAAAGCCAGGTCCCAGTCTGAGTTCATGTTCATCTTTCCAAGGCTGCAACAAACACCAGAGCACCTGGACGACTCATAACGCCTTTTGACGGTGAAATCAATATTAATTCTTTCTTCACCCACTCAACCACGTACTCAAAGAGGCACACAAGTAAGAAAGTGGTTGGAACAGCAGAGTCTGAAGTCTCTGAGAGAAGGTGGGAGGGAGGGGCTGAGAGAGAGAGAGAGAGAGAGAGAGAGAGAGGGGATAGAAAGAGAGGGAGTGGCGACCTGAGGATTTCACTGAGGAATGTGTGGAATGAGGAAGTGTGCAGCCGCCCAGCGGACAGTCAAGGTTCCAGTTAATGTGATGAGCACAGCACGGGAAAACCACTTATTAATACTGTCAATGATGTCTTTATCCTCATGTGTGTATCTGTGTGTGTGTGTGTGTGTGTGTGTGTGTGTGTTTGGGTGGGTGGGTGTATGTGTGTGTGAGAGAGAGAGAGCGTATCTACAATTCTATCATAATTATCCTGTTTACTTGTTTTATTATATTGGATGTATGTTGTTTATATGTTTTTATGTTGCTTATGCTTTGGCAACACAGATGGAGTTCAACATGCCAATAAAGCAAACCGAAAATGAAACAGAGAGACAGGGAGAGAGACAGGGAGAGAGAGAGAGAGAGAGAGAGAGAGAGAGATAATAGAAAATAAAAAGCGAGTTAAGTCATTAAGGCTAAGTGACAGCCAGCTCCACTTAGACTTGTGTAAAGTTCAAATCAGAAGTACAGGTGTTAGGGTTAGGGTAGTAGTTGGACTCTGTTCTTACCTCCAGGACGTGCACGTAGCTGGAGGGGAACCATCCTCGGACTCCATCCCTCTCCCCCTCCCACCAGCCTCCGGGCAGAGCCTGGACCACCCTGATGATGTCCCCGGCCTGGAAGCTCAGTCCCTGCCGGTGCTGCTCGCCGCTGAACGGGTATAAACTTTTACAGAACGAAGCCGACATGGCGCCCTGAGTGCCGCTGAACATCTGCTGTCCTCCCCCCGCTCCGCTGTTCCAGCCTGCTTGGCTTGGCTCGGCTCAGCGCGGCTCGACACTGCACGGCAGCTCCGTCTATAAAGATTACAAAGCACCGTCTGCACTCTTTCCTCTGTATAGTGTCAAGCCGCACAGAGCGAGACGTGGCCACCGGAAGTTGAACAAATCCAACTTCAAAATTAAAGCACAACGTGTTAAAAAATAGCAAAGAAGTGACAAGCTATCTTGCAAGCTATCTCCATGGCAACCAAGCAAACTCAATCTAGCCTACCGGGAAAATGCAGTTGAAAGCTGGGGAAATGAGTAAGTGGGCCTTTAGTTAAGTAGTTTTTTGTTTATAGCCAAGCTCTTTCCACTGTGTGACGAGTGGTCGGCTATACAGTAGGAAAATAATCATGAAACTGACAGCTACACCCTGCCTATGTTTTACACTGATGTATGTCGTTTGGGTTTTTAATCTTTGTTTTAGTTTGGAATTATGGACCACTAAAGATCTTTAAAAAAAGAGACTTCAGATACAGTATTAGTGGACCACTAAGGTCTATATAAAGGAGACTTCAGATACAGTATTAGGGGACTACCAAGGTCTATATAAAAGAGACTTCAGATACAGTATTAGGGGACCACTAAGGTCTATATAAAAATGACTTCAGATACAGTATTAGGGGACCACTAAGGTCTATATAAAGAGACTCCAGATACAGTATTAGGGGACTACCAAGGTCTATATAAAAGAGACTTCAGATACAGTATTAGGGGACCACTAAGGTCTATATAAAAATGACTTCAGATACAGTATTAGGGTAGGGTGACCAGACGTCCCCGGTTTCCGGGGACAGTCCCCGATTTTGGCGACCTGTCCCCGGCTGGATCTGTCCCCGGAAATGTCCCCGGTTTTCACTTTGACTGACAGACCCGAAATTGCAATGAAAGAAAGAAAACACTGACCAAACGTAGCCGATAGTTGCACCCTACACCCGCAGGCTGAAGGCAGCCAGAGCCAGCGCTCCTCAGAGAGGTTTTAGAAGCCGTTTGTTACGATGCTAAAATCACTGATTATTTACATGGAGTCTGGTGGGTGTAGCGAACGCAATTTCGCGGATTTTTAAGTTTTAAAAAGCATCTTAATCTTTAACAGAAAGGTCGACTTCCTTAGAAATCTCTTCCATAATGTTGTCAGACACTTAAAATATTAATCTGAGTCTGTTAGCAGCAAAACGAGCACTTTATGAACGTAAATACAAGCTGGAAAATTATCCTATTTACTTCCATTGCTGCTGGTTTCCGCCGACTGGAGCGATCTCGTTTAATACTGCATCAATGTCAAAGGAAAATATATGTCCTCAATAGTTTTCATTGTATCGGATTCTCAAGGAGCTGTTGCAGAAACAAGCCTTGAGCAATAAAGCAAAAGCTGTCAGTAGTTCAGTAAACATTACAACATTATGAAATAATGAGACTTTCTATCTTGAAATATTAAGACTTTCAATCTTGAAATATTGGGACTTTTTATCTTGAAGTATTAGTATTTTTTTCTTGAAATATTAGGACTTTTTTATCTTGAAGTATTAGTATTTTTTTATCTTGAAATATTAAGACTTTCAATCTTGAAATATTAGGACTTTTTATCTTGAAGTATTAGTATTTTTTTATCTTGAAATATTAGGACTTTCTATCTTGAAACATTCCCCTCTGACGTGTAGTGGAGTGGAGTAGGAAGTAGCAGCAGGGGTGGGTCTAGGATCAGACCTTGGGGGCTCAGCCCCTAATGAGAACAGCTCTAGGTCTAATGTCCCCGTTTTAAGTTTTACAAAAGTAAAAACATTACTTATTTTGGAGGTTAATACGCTTCTGAGCTGAAAATGTCCCCGGATTTTGTCTGAGAAATCTGGTCACCTTATATTAGGGACCACTAAGGTCTATATAAAAGAGACTTCAGATACAGTATGACGGACCACTAAGGTCTATATAAAAGAGACTTCAGATACAGTATTAGGGACCACTAAGGTCTATATAAAGAGACTTCAGATACAGTACTAGGGGACCACTAAGGTCTATATAAAAGAGACTTAAGATACAGTATTAGAGACCACTAAGGTCTATATAAAAGATACTTCAGATACAGTATGAGGGACCAATAAGGTCTATATAAAAGATACTTCAGATACAGTATTAGGGGACCACTAAGGTCCATATAAAAGAGACTTCAGATACAGTATTAGGGACCACTAAGGTCTATATAAAGGAGACTTCAGATACAGTATTAGGGGACTACCAAGGTCTATATAAAAGAGACTTCAGATACAGTATTAGGGGACTACTAAGTCCTACTGTATGAAAAAGAGACTTCAGATACAGTATTAGGGACCACTACGGTCTATATAAAAGAGACTTCAGATACAGTATTAGGGGACCACTAAGGCCTACTGTATGTAAAAGAGACTTCATATAAAGTATTAGAGGACCAAATATACATATTGTCATGCTACTATATCATGGCACCCTAATGTAGCTGTAATCAAGCTCATAAATACAGAGTCTATATGTTCCTTCTTTAGACCTGGAATCAATACATCCAGAAAAAAAAAAAAAACAGTCACTCAACGTTGCTGTTTTACATCCTGAACCACAAGGTAGAGCTATCGTCTTGTATGGGAGACACAGACATAAACTGTCCACAATGGTCAATGAAAATGAATTCACAAAAAATACCTGCTGTATAGAAACAGAATATATAATCTGTGTTGCACACGCTCTCTTCATCATCTCTTTTGTTCCATGGCATAGGCCCACTGGCACAATCTCACCTGCACTGCTGTCCTATTTGTATAATATCTGTATTTTTGCGCTGTTCCATTTGCACACACTGTATGCAGATTATGTACTACATTCAGTTTTTATATTTGATCCGTATTTTTGTAGACTCTTACTCAATCACTCGCGCCAAATCCAATACACAGGGAATCCAAAGAACACCAAAAAAATCCAAAGCAAAAAGCAGAGGTGGGGCAAGGCAATTACAAGAGAATATTCCGGGGGAGTACTCACAGAGAAAAAACAAACGGAAGGAACGGGAAAACTCCTGGAACGTAGACACATGCAGCACAACGGGCTCAAGGACAAAACTAATCATGCAGCACTAGACAAAGGGAACACAGAGGTTAAATACAAGAGGTAATGAGATAATGGGGAAAAGGTGAGACATTAGGTGAATCACAGTAGGGCGGGGCTGGACAATCAGACAGGCACAAGTAAAGCTAGACAAGACAAGCCAAGACAAGACAGGAAGCTGACTACCAACATAAAGCAGAAGGTACAACAAACAGATACAGGGGGACAAGACAGGGCCAGGGACACAGGACCACAGAGAAAACAGGCAAAAACCCAAGGAGGCCAGAGAAAGGGAAACATAGACCCAAACAAAAATCCCAAACCACAACAGAGAATGTGTTCTCAATCGGCTAACCTGGTTCAACAAAGGTTCTCCAAGCTGGAGATGTGAATGCTTGCATTTACATAACGCACTGTGGATGAAGACTGCGTGCTGTGGATTAAAGGGAGAGCCATAGCCGGTCCATCCTTCCTGCACCATCGGTACACAGACAGACACACATCATTGCAGATAATAACCAGGGTTACATGTAGCAATAAGTTAAAGGATATAGTGAGGCATCTATGGACAACACTACTAATTGAAGGGCTACAAATGTAAAACTTGTTACAAATCCACACAAAGCAGCAGCTGGTATTGTATGTAGACGAGTGACAGTGCTATTTTAACTCTGAATGTTAATGTCAGCAGGCATTCTCCTTCTACCAAACTGATTATCTGTTACATGGATTTCTCTGACTGCCTCATTAGCACTGCTCATACACCAGGAACTATGATAAAGTACCAGAATCCATTCATGTGTGTTGCTATTCAGAAACAAGGTTATGTTTTGCTGTACAGTATATCTAATGAAAGACAATAATGACAAGGCTTGTGCTTCACACACTTTATTCTGCTACAAGCTGGAAGCAAAACAATCATGGTGAGTCTGGAGTTGTACTAAAAGCTTGCAGAGAAGATGTCTTCTTTGTCATCACTACGAGTTCTACTCAGCTTTAGCAGCCTGAGAAAGGGAAGGTTTGGTGCCAAGTAAAGGCAAGAAAGGTAAGGAAAGAGTGATGTCATAAGGAGAGGGACTGTTCAATAGTATGTCAGAAGTACTTTGAATACAAGACAGGAAAGGGTGTTGTTGTTGATATGTTCTTATGACATTTCTTTTACCTATGTGATGCATTTTTTGTTTTATTTTTGATTAATTACTATCTCAGAGGTTTACTATGTTTTCAATATTTTTTTTATATTATTCTCAGTGTCTAAGGCCGACTGCATAGTTTCCACAATGCGCTGGTGATGGGATTTCATCTTCTTGGATTTCATCCTCCTCATCCTTCTCTGCCAGCCTGCGATCAACCTCTGCTTTGACATTAGCGAGCTCCAGCTGGATACGCAGACCTTTGGATTTCTTTTGTTCCAGTGGAACCTTGTAAACAGATACAAATTAAGAATACATTGATAAACATAAGAATGGGCCCATTAAATAATATAGATATAATCTCTTAATATTACGTGAAGTTACCTCAGCTCCTTCCTAAGCAGTCTGGATCTCTGTCTTCTCCGTCTTACTTTGTTTCTTAGTCTTCTCCAGCTCATGGATGGCTATTCCATTCTCTCCAAGTTGTTCAGTCAAATCAGAGATTTCCTCTTAAAATGTAACACGTATCTTCAATTAATAACCACACAGAAACAAACAATTATCATCCCAACCCTGTGCACTATTGGGAGTATGCACGCAGTATTGTAACAAACCTTTGTTTCTTCCTCAACGTACCTCTTCAGTTCTTCAACTTTCTGAGTGAAGGCAAGCTTAGCCCTCGATAGCTGAGAGAGTCTCACTTCTTTCTCCTGGAGAAATGTTCTACTGCTTTATACCTTTGCTTGAAATCCCCATAAAGGATCCTGCTAGGGTAGCCCGCAGATCTTGATTCTTTCGAACACACTGTTACACCTCCGCTGATGGATAACCAAATGCTGTTCCATAATCCCTAAAAGTCAGCCAAAGCCACATTATCATTTTTTTTAACTTTTATTGCAACCCATTCACTGACAATACAGTACAATTCTCATAAAATTGCAATTTATTTTGTTTTATGTCTATGCAATCTACCAAGTGATAATAATAAAAGAGCAAGATAAAACAAAATAACTCAAAGCTGCTTGAGACACTATGGTGTAATAAAAAATGTTTGTAACATGAACTGAGATACCTGGAGTTTTAATTTCATTTGGAATCAGACAGCGGAGTTCCCCTTTTGGACATTATTAGTGTCAAAACTTTGTTAAAACTATTGTATCCAATTATTACTTTCAAAATCATGAACATTCAATAACATTTTACCATGTGGTTACTCTAAAGAGGGCTGCAACACTCTCGAAGCTTGAGGTCTTCTTCTTTGCTGCTTTCTTTACAGTTCCTCCAACAGATCTCTACAAGCTCAAATGGTTTTATCTACATGATGAGGCTCAGCAGCAGAGCTTTTAAATGGAAAAAATATGTAGAAACTCGACACTTCTTACCATCAGATAAATATTAGGTAGAATCAAGTACAGCAAACAGTTTGAGACTGGCTCTCTGTTAGAGCTGAGCGAAAGTGTCATTCAGCGGGTCCTTGCTCTTGTCCAGCCAGCCTGTGATGCTGTAGTCCACCGTTCCAGCGTAGTGCACCAGGGAGAAGTGAGTCTTTGCCTTGCCTTTAACAGGCTCGGGCTTCTGGAAGTTGATTGACTTCCCAAGATGTTGGTCAAACAGTTTGTTTTTCAAGGTAGAGTCAAGGATGGAAAAGAGGCCAATCGGCTGTTGAGGACAGTAAAAAACAGAATTTTCACAAAAACACGTACACACCCAACTTTATCACTTTTTTGACATTGTATTTTTTTCACATACTATGACTTTTTAATCACTTTTTTCAACACACTATGACTTATTTATCCTTTTTTTAGACATACTATACTATGATTTTTTTGCCATATTAAACTATGACTTTTTAATCACTAAATGTATCACCACATGTACAGTGGCCTTAGTCCCTATACATTTGTGTTATATGATACTTGAATAAGCCAACCTTTTCAATAAATTCTATAAAAGCAGCCAAGTCCATTCCAAAGTCAATGAAGTCACACGCAATGTCTTCCTTATTATACTCCTCTTGCTCCAGCACCAACATGTGATTGTTGAAATACTGTTGCAGTTTCTCATTGGTGAAATTGATACACAGCTGTTCCAGACTGAACACATCCTAGCATAGATATTAAAGGAAAGGTTTTTTTTCTATTTTTACTGCTGAACAGTCTGTCCTTTGGTCACATACTTGTTCCCAGCCTTGACTCGGGAACTTGACTAACACAACGCCTTCAGCAGCTCCGCAGTTCACAGCCATCAGGAACACTGCTCTGTCAGCCACTGAAAGTTCTAGTAAGAAATTAAATAAAGCAGAGTGAGATTGGAGATGGAAGAGAAGTAAAGTTGGATGAGAAGTAGAAAAAAAGCTTTTTATAAAAACATATCTACATAAAAAATATAAAGGACTGTCAATATAAAAAGAACTAAAAGAAAGAGGCAGAATCCTGTGAGAAGGAGTTACCCTCTGTCCCTTTGGGCTCTGCCTGCTCTTCTC
The DNA here is from genome assembly GCF_013103735.1 of Etheostoma cragini. Taxonomy (NCBI): domain Eukaryota; kingdom Metazoa; phylum Chordata; class Actinopteri; order Perciformes; family Percidae; genus Etheostoma; species Etheostoma cragini. The sequence goes on along the minus strand of NC_048427.1, from coordinate 21,904,154 downwards.
TCTGCTTTTGCTTGAACTTCATATTCCCATAATGCATCACAGCACCTGTTAGCTTGTAGATGCCAATCCTCTCCTCTGCAGTGAAGCCCAGGATCTCGATGGCGCTCTGAAAGTACATCATACTGGCTGTTGTCAGACTCAATGCATGTGGAAAAGAAAAGATTGTAAATCGGACTTACATCTGTGGCCATCAGTTCTTCACGGTCATCAATACTGGCCATGCTAATCTCCCCTTGGCTAACGAATGGGAAGTCGTAAGGGTTGGTGGCAATGAGGAGAGTCTCTGGATGGAAAAACTATGTGCAAGTCAAATCCAAGCCCCACAATAAAAAAGACATGCCCAAAGTCTAAACCTATGGTCCAATATGTTACCTATCCACTCAGGCTTCTTGTTGGACATGACCTGGTAGAAAATATGGTAACTCCCGTGTGCAGACAGCTGAAATGTTACTCTGGAGTTTTCCAACAAATCTATCAAAAGGCAAGGCAAGGCAAGGCAAGGCAGCTTTATTGGTAGAGCACATTTCAGCAACAGGGCAATTCAAAGTGCTTTACATAAAATCAGTTAAACAGATAAAACACAAGTACAAACAGTTAAAATATGTAGAAAAATAAAAATATCACCATATTTTTGACCAAAACATATATTGTAGGGTTGACAAATGATGCTTTCTTGAAATATTTACACAATGAGATAAATAATCATCAATTATGTTGATATAATGATTAAGTGGGTAAAGGCCAGTAATTAAACAGATAGCACAATCTGATAAGTTCATCACATCACTGTTATGCAGCCTTTAATACCAGGAAAACTGTGTCATATCATAATATTACAATATGCAAAATGCAATGTGATATCTAGCCTCATCTGTTGATGTCGATATGATAATGATATATTGCCCAGCCCTAGTTCCTCCCTTTTAACATGACCCACAGGAGCTTAAGTTAGCACATCAAGCAGTGACATACCTAAATGTAAAACTTGTAGTTTGGTTAGGTTTAGGAAAATAGTATGATTTGGGTTAAAATTAGTATGTGTGTTACGTGCAGTAACTGCAGTTAAGTATGGGATGTAGTTACCACACTTAACTTACAAGTTAGACAAAGAAAAATAAAAATTCATCCAGACGCAGAACTCTTTGCTCTCTATACTACATCAGGAGTGGTGATGACACATGCCTTTGGTGTAGGAGATCTGAGTTCCATTCCGACAGTGATACATCAACCAATGTGTCAAGACACTTAACACCTAGTTGCTCCGGAAGTGTGCGACCTCTGACATACAGTATATATAGCAATTGTAAGTCACTTTGGATGACATGTAATGCAATTTAACAACACCTCACTTTGTCCTTCCTTGCTTGTGTTTTCAGAGCACCCCTGTTTTACAGGTAACAGTCTGTCTTCAGAACATCCCCTTGTTTTTTTTGGATTAGCCCAACCCACTGGGGACAGATTGAAGAAAGAACTAGAAAGCCTCGGTTTAGTGATTTGCTGAATATTTATTTAATTATGAGTGTTTAATTTACAGTCAGTCCTCCTCTACCATGTCGAAGACATCGCCAGTGTGGCAGCATTTTACAAAAATAGATAACGGGAAAAAGTTGAATGCAAAGTTTGCAAGCAACAGTTTGCATATTGCAGCTGGACTACAAACATGGCGTATCACCTAACAACGGTTAGTAACCTGTCTGCGTTAGGGTGCCCTATTTGAAGTAGGCTATGTGAACATATCAGAATTGGCATATTTCATAGTCTAATAATTGTTTTATAACTACCGGCGCAACGACGGTAGCGTTCCGTGTGTTTAAGAGTAAAAGCTTTAAATTAATAGTCTATTCGTGTCTCAGCCGCGAAGCCAAGCTCAATGTTCCGTGCGAAGACATGTACAAACGCTGAAGCAGCACTATCAGAGCCAACAGACGAGTGACATTTCAGTGCAAAATAATTCGGTGAGAAACGATTTAATGTACTGCAAATAGCCTACAAGGACAAGTATTGCGGTAAAGTACAGGTAATTAATCAAATAAAAGATGTATCGTCCACCTGGACACCTGACACTGAATCAGAAACAAGATCAAATCCCGACAGTAACACCCACACAACACAGAAGCCCCAGTCCAAGCTCCAGATGAAAGATGTGTACGGCTTAAGGAGACACAGCAAACACCTATATTTAGGTCAAAGCCTCTAATGACTGTGGGTGGAGAGAAGTGATTAGTTTGGCATGGGATATCATAGGGATGTCACCGAGCTCTTGTTATAAATCTTTGGCGGGGAGCAACTGCAACTCAAGAAAAGAAGAAATGCCAAAGGAGGGTGACCTCTGGCAGAGATCAAGCGCTCATGAGCTCACAGACACAGCCACAGTGTTTGTTCAGCATCTTCACTGCTATTTTTGGAAGATCCAAACTAAACTGTATGCATCTCTGCTCTTTATACAGTAGGTGCTTCCACTGGTCTATGTAACAGCTTAACAGGCACAGTAACAAAAGCATCTGTGGATCAGACAATGTATTTTCATCTATCTAATTAATTCATTTGATATTTATTTGATCAGCACGGTCTGTCTGTTTTTAAGTGTTAGCCAAAATAGCAGCAGACATACATAAACCAACACAGAAAAAAACATTTGACATTTAAAGACAATACAAACATGTCTCATCAACAAAACGAAATTATACATAAAGATAACTGCACTAGCTCTTCAGTCTAAACAATCTCCATGACCATCTGAATAAGATTTTTTGTGGGGGTATACATTTGTTGTCTTTCTGAAGGTTAATGTAACAAGTCCAGATAATTACATAAGTCCAGAGCTGGGGTCCGGATGGGACTAGCCTAGGTTACTGTAGCATGGAGAACACCTAGCCTGCCCAAACCCTCAACCCTATAAGCCCACTAATTATGTTGTTGTAACTCACCAAGAAGTCCTTCATTTCCCCTGGAACCTCAAATTGCCATTTTTACATTTCAGTTTCTGCTAGGGAGGAGGCTGAGGAAAGACAGAGGACTAGGTGGATTGGTTATATCTCCACCTGGCCTGGGAACGCCTCAGGAACCCCTAGTCGGAGCTGGTTAATGTGGCTCAAAAAAGGTTTGGGGTCCCCTACTGGAGCTGCTTCCCCCGCTACCCGACCCCAAATAAGGGATGATGATGGATGTAAGGATGGATGGTTGGATGTTTGGATTTCTGTATGGACTAAACCAGTGAAATATAGTGAGCTTTTTTTCTTCCCACTGTTTCCCCAAATTTTCAGACTCTTTAGGCCAACCACACATTTTATGTGGATAGGTTATTGTGTTGCATACATTTCAGTGTGGAAGTTTATCTGTCTCTGTGACAACACAAGACTGGCAGAGCATTTGAAACAGGACAGTAAGAATATTGCAAGATAAAACACTTTTCCTTAAATTGTATTAAATCACTGAAGAATGCAAACAAGAGTTAGATATGGAGAATTATAAAAATAAAATAATAATTTGAAACTAGAAGGGCACTCAGAGAATGCAGACCTCACATTGTTAATGCAGAGTGAATTTTCCCAGCTGGGAACTTTCCCACACCGCATGAACGTAGCATGAACACCACATGTCGAAATGACAAAATCATAATAAAAGTGAGAAATAACTTGTGTCCACACCAAAATGGAATGAGTTATTTCTTGGGTTAATCCTGCTGCACCTGTCAACCAAGGGTACAGGACATCACACGCATTGTGGTAACAGGACATCTAGTTCACCAAGGTAACATGACATATCATGCACCAAGGTACAGGAGATATCATGTCATGAAAATGTGTAACAAGAAGAGATTTGTACACTTCCAGTGGGATTTCAGTCATGTTCAAGATCACAGAAACTCAGCAGACAAGTATAATTTATATGTATGTATGTATGTATGTATACTGTATACATACAAACATACTATACATATATAGGCTGGCATGATACTGCTCAGCGGCCGAAAGTCAACTAACCGTATGGCGTTTCTTGGTCACATGGGACTGACCGTTGTCACGGTAACCGTAAACTGCCAGAGAACGCACGGTTTGCAGTGTAGAAGTAGAGACGAGAGAGAAAGATGTCGGACGTCGGCTCGGAGGAATTTGATGATGAGCGCAGTAAAGTCGGGGTGAGATAATAGCATGTGATGCTAGCATTAGCTGCTAGCGCTAGCATGTGCTGACCTGTTGTGGGTGTTTGAGTGGAGCAGGGATATGAAGGAGACCGAAACAAAGCATGAGAGAGACATGGAGTCGGGAAGGCTGTCCTGCCCAACGGAGACGTTTATCAGGGACAGTACGAGCACGACAATATATATACACATATATATATATATATATATATATATATATATATATATATATATATATTCTGCATTGTAGACTTTCAGCTAAATGCGTTTGTGGTTGTCATAGTGACAACAGCTGTTGAAACCAGGAAGAGAATATGCAGCTGTCCTCGACAATATCTCTGTTAAGTTTTTCATTCAAACGTTATCTAGTCTTTGGAGTCTTGTTTGATGAAACTTTGCGTTTTGAACGTTGTTTTCTGCTACAGAAAAGCAAAGGAGAGAATAAAGTTGCTCTTTCTGTGACAGTCTAACGTTATATCTCCTTGATGTTACCTATATTTGATTTAGTCTAGCCAGCCCTTCCTCCACAGCGCTGTGGAGGAAGGGTTACAACGCCATCACAGAGACAGAGGATGGGGACGGAGGTTAGAACACCATCACGGAGACAGAGGGGACAAAGGTTAGATCGCCGTCACAGAGGCAGAGGACGGGGACAGAGGTTAAAACGCCATCTAGACAGAGGACGGGGACGGAGATTAGACAGAGACAGAGGACGGTTCAGCCAGGACTTAAGCGCTGAGCCTTATTATTACCACGCGTTTAGAGGCATGTCTCTGCTGATTGGGTATCACCTGTTACGCAGCAAATATACAATAGACACGCCCACCGTTGAACACCGTTCCCCACCTTTCTGAGGAAATATCGCTGATATATAGACTACATTTTATTTAAGAGACTACACCTATTGGTCTTAAGAGGCTGTTGAGTACACCTGTGTCCCGTAGAAGAGCTATATTCAGCCCTAAAGGAAAAATAAATACATAAACTTGCATTCATTGGATTTAAACTCATGCCACAGTGGTACAATAAATGAAAGGCAGTAGACTAACTCAGTGCACCATTACATCCCATTGACTAATTGTGGGCATGTCATTAATTTAACTTATGAAAGTAACGTATACACATCATGCAGAGCTCAAACAGGAGGCAGCCAGATCAAGCATGCTCATAACACCATTTATGGTATTTTACTAGTTTTCAACAAAACTGACAATTTTTCTTATTCAAGATTACAAAGACCAGAATGTTTGAATGAAAAACTTAAAAAAGAGATATTCTGGAGGACAGCTGCATGTTCTCTTTCTGTTTTCAACAGCTGTTGTCACTATGACAACCACAGACGCATTTAGCTAAAAGTCTCAAGGTAAGGATTGCTTGTTAAACCAAAACACTTGTCCCAAAGGGGCTGAGTGAAAGTCTACAGCAGATAGACCCTCAAATGGATGCTAATAATAGTAATATACTATGTATAAGTATATACTATGTGCACTTTGAATTAAAGAAGTGGTGCTAATGTTTCTAGATCCATATTCAGTCTGTGATGAAACAATTGTTCTATCATCGCCACCCAGGTTTCCGTTACGTTTAGTGGAAAATAACTGTCCGTTTTACTGTTTTGTCTAAAGGGGTAATATCGCTTCAAGAATGGGGCGAGATATGTGGGAGACTATCACAAGAACATGAAACATGGACAGGGCACCTTCTACTATCCAGATGGCTCTAAATATGAAGGTGTAAAATGATTTCATCAGTGTGTGAGGTTTTCAGCTGACAAGGGCCCAGTTGAAGCATCAGGAACTATCTCTCATTGCTGTCCCTCTTGGTGCGTCAGGGTCATGGGTGGAGAACCTGGGACAGGGCCACGGGGTCTACACCTACACCCAACGGAGACATGTATGATGGAGAGTGGTTGCATCACATCAGGTACACGATATCTTAGGGCTGCACGATTATGGCCAAAATGATAATCACGATTAATTTGATCAAAATTTTGATCGCGATTATTCTCAAGATTATTTGTTGATTTTAATCAGTCCACAAATGTTATAATCACATTGGCTATTTATAACTGCGAGAGGGAGTGTGATGGACGTACTCACAGAGAGACGGCTGATCATTATGAACGGGTCCAGCACGGGTCGAATGGCAGGCAGGTACACACGTCGTGTGTATGAAACGTCTGTATCGTCACTGCGCTGCATTTTTATTAACTATGATATTCAAGCCATGGGTCACATCTCTGGCCCCGGTCCAGGTCCAGCAGCTCCGTCTCACGCTGTTACTCTACCAACTGAAGTTAGTTGCATTCAATAACCTCCTGTGTTCTTCGTCGTAGCGTCCGCGATAGCAGAGTTACCATGGAAACACTGGTACAAATATAGGTTTGCCTCTCCTGCTTGACAATATACAGCTGTGTTAATAAAAAATTAAAACTGTGGACAAACGTCAGAAGTGTGGACCGGTGTTTTGGTTTAACTGGTTTTTGAGTTAACTGGTGATAGAGGCAGATGTGGTGTGGGCGTGGCCTTTCAGGACCCAGTCTCAACTTACCATGAAATGAACATGCTGATCTTCTTTAACCGTCTATGTGCTGATCGCTTTGCTTCTTTTCAAATTAATTTGTCGGTGTCGTGTGAAACTTTATAGAGACGAGTTGCTGAGGATGTGGTCCCGACAGACATGCATGGAAACATTAGCCGTTGTCGTTTCAAAATATCACCCGTTGTCTGGCGACTGTGTCACTCACTGCAAACCACGGAGACACCAAGATCGACTTGTGGTATTTACATTTCACCGTTAAAACAACACTGTATGCTAAATTTGTAAAATTTTGTAATCTATATCTGTAAAGGCCATTTTATTGAAATGGGGTATTCTTTATACTCTGAGTCAGAAAACTCAACTGCAGCAGCACTATTAACACAATAAAGCTTTCCAGTTTCACTCGCTTTTACAGAGGGGTTTGTTCAGATGTCATTTATAGCCTAATTTATGTAACATTTTATACCTAAAAACGTAGCGAAAATTGATTATTTTATGGCTGTTGAAACCGTATTCTGATTAATGCAGTGATAAAAGAATATTCTTTTATCACTGCATTCATTATGTATATACATCTAAAATAAAAAACCCTCTGTGAAACCCATTGACTCAAATCTGTCTACAAAATAAAAGAAGATTTTGGAATGACTTTGATATTTGTATATCTGGAATATATGTCTTGAATGATTTTCTTTTCTTCATTATGGATATCTGAAATTAAGATAACTAAACAATTGGATTGTAGATATCTGAAATTGTGTTTCCTAATAATTATATTGGAGACATTCATACATTTAATAACATGAGATTGACTTTGTTGAACCCCACTGGATCAAACTGCTGCCACTTCAAGTCAACTTTATTTTTCAATTCTACAATATGTGCCTACAGAAAATTTGAAAATACTTTTCTCTCCAACCCACGGTGCAATTTATGCACTAGTCTTATCTGGATGATTGAGTAGGCATAATGAATATTAAATAAAGTTGTTGTGTTGAGCAAGCTTGTAATTTAACACTACGTAGCCTACATAAATATAACACATTTCTATTTGAATTGCCGTATAGCTTCTCACAAATTAATCTGAGCAGATCCCATTTTTCCACAGCAGACAGCTGTCTCCAAGCTGCGTTCAACAGAGTGTAAAACCTCACTATAGCTTATGTTGAACTTAAAGGCTGTTTTGAAGTATAAGCAGATACTGCCATTGAATTAACTTGTGATGGCGTTGCAAGAACGAAGACTGACAACATTGGTGGCTGTGTCGATGCCTGCTCACAACTGGCTACCATAAAGCAGTGTTTTCCAAAAGTTTTTCCGTTATCAGTGATCTATTTGTAGCCTATCATTCCGTTATTAATCTGACTTCCATTCGATTTGAGATGCTTTCATACAGAGATAAGTGAAACATAGCCTACTTTCTAAGGTGTTTGCACATGTAATGCTTGCAGCGATAGCTGTGGCAATGACTCATGCCAGATTAATTTGTGTCACTTCAATCCCGTTGATTGTGTTTTCTATTTAATTCTACGCACGTGCATCATTGTTATGGTAATCCAAACTACACATTACTACTCATTCATAACATTTGGACACGAGTCACAACTGTCAAACTCCCATTTTAAAGCCATTTGGATATTAGGCTAGCTAGTGCAAGTGTGGAAAGGTGAAATATCAGGCTTGTGTTCGTGTCTTTGTTGTTAGCTTTTTTTGTTATTTATAATAGGTTGGGCAAAGTTTTATAACTAATTTAAGCGTGAATGTCACTAAATAATCTAAAAAATCAGTGTCCGTGGTTTACACTAGAGACGTGGTAGAGACGCAACGTTGCACTCGCCAGACAACAACTGATATTTTCGTAATGAAAACGGCTCATTTGTTCAAGTTTGTCTGACCCGTTCCCACCGTAATGTTTCACAAGACCCCGACAAATTAATGGGAAAAAGAGGCGAATTTATCGGAATTGTTTACTGCAGCGGTGCAGACCCGCCTTCAACACATATCACCAGTTAACTCAAAAAACAGTTAAACCGAAACACCGGCGGCCGCTGTGTGGCGGGGCGCGGAGAGTAAGACGAGAGAGCGTTGAAAGATCCAACACAGGCACGACTTTACAGACAAAATGGGTCATGTAACGCAAAATTAAATCATATCCATATAAACAGCATTGCAACGGATGCTTATGTCCTCGGATGCGAGGACATAAGCACCGGTGCGTCCTAGAGGAGCTAACAGCTAACAGACGTTACTAGCACCGACTAGCACTGGTCACTGCTGTTGTCTGAAAAACAACACACACAGAACAAAATGTTGCGTTTAGGTAAACTGGTAAACCTCAAGACCGACGTATTACCGACTGCTATCTGTTGAGTTTTCCTCACGCTACTCTGTCCTCTGGGACTGTCTACGTCTTGAAAATAAAATGCACGGGGTGCAGTGAACTACTCTGACTGGCTCAGGATCACACGGTAGTAGCGGTAGATGGGCTTTGCAAAAAACCTGGAGCGTTCTATGAAATGACGCTTTAAAAAAAATAATCGCTCGATCACGCAAATTTGATCGTGGGAAGTCAAAATCGTGATCGCGGTTAAAATTCGATTAATTGTGCAGCCCTACGATATCTATAGTTTGAAAAATCCAAGTGCATGTCACTGACGTGTGCTCAGTTCTGAATATTGCTGCGCCTTCTCCATTCGAAGCCTGCTACAGTTCTTTAAACTAATTTCAGTGATTCAATTCAATTTCTATTCAGTTTTATTTATAGTGTCAAATCACAACGGCAGTTATCTCAGGACACTTTAGAGAGGTCTATACCATACTTTGTAATTTACAAAGTGGTGATACAGTGACACAGCACGAGAATGGGATTTCTGCTGGAAATCAATGCTGGTGAAATTAGAAATTTTTTATTTTAGATATGTAGGAAGAATAAATGTTGTTTTTTCATTATACAGCAGTATCTATTTATATATTAACAGTCATATTTATTGAGCCTAGTTTCAACATAATTTTTACCTGCTCATTTCTAAATCCATTCTAATTCAATACAGCAAATGGACATTTTAAACTGGCTGGTAACCTTGAGGTCATGTGATTGCAGGCATGGTTAGGGCGTTTACCACTACCAGCAGACGGGCGCCCAGTACCGGGGCTCCTGGCTGAATGGCAAGATGGAAGCAGCTGGAGAATATATCCACTCTAACGCCAGATACAAGGGCAACTTTGTCAACAATAATGTGAGTTCTACTTTAATGACTCAGCCTCTACTTACTGAAGACATGTAGGAGAAGGGTGTCAGGGGACGAGAACAGTTTGGTTCACTACTTTGGTTCTCGGCTGGATCCATCTCTGTCAGGGTGGGCTGGAACAATACAGAATGAAAGTACTTCTCAATCTTTACTTGGAGGAAATAGTCTTGCCACATCTCTAAATTCAGTTCTTCTACATGCCACCTGCATCAAAATGAAGCAGTAATGATTAGAAAGCTACAGTTTAGTACACCTTGGGATGCCATCATCTCAGGTTAGGCAAACAATCATTATTAGCAACCTTACACATGTACTCCCTTTCCATTTGACTGCTTCCATCCTAATGACTGCCGCCTCCTGCTGCTGTTCCCTGCTCTGATGGACTCATTTTTAGTGCTGTTGGTGCTGTTATTACGGCTAGAGCAACCAAGAGTGAATCCTTATTGTAATAAACCGTAGTTTGACTTTATATGATGGTTGTCTTAGTATGATTGTGATCTGTCATTTACAAATGCTGCTGTACTATTAATTGTCTCTTTTAGTCAAATTTAAAAATATGTATTATGTATTACTTTTATAAACAAATTAAAGTTGTGAATGAATCCCAGGAGCCATCTTTAGGTTATATAACTGTCATGTGCCCCAGATAATGTAATAACACAGGTACACAGTCTTTGAAGTAAACAACGCCTCTCTAAGATCATAAAAAAACTGGAATAGCTGTCATGTCTGTTGCTATGAATGTGTATAGGGCCAAGTGCCAACAACTAACTACTGGAATGATAATAAAATGATGTAGTCCGACCAATAATCACTTACTATTTGGAAGATCTGAACAAAACTACCAGCCATTGGCCTTAAGCCCTTAGCTAATTCCTTGTGGTATACAAAAAATTGGACAATGATGTCTTAATGGTTCCAGGCCTAGTCCCATTGTGATGATGAAAGCAGATAGTTTCTCCAGTGTTGGAGCTGTCTCTGCCATCCCTCTGTTCTGTTGCAGCCGTCCGGCCCGGGGAAGTATGTGTTTGACATTGGCAGTGAGCAGCATGGGGAAAACTAGAAGGCAGAGCAGGTAGTTCCACATCAACATCATACTCTTTCTTGGGAACAGCAGTATGACACCCATGGAATTGAGACACAACATAACCATGGCAACTCTCTTAACTCAATGTGCAGCCAGCAACGGACAAGGAGAGTGGTAAACATTTAGAGAGACACAGGTTGCTCTACCTGGGCTCCAGAGAGGGGGAAGCAGAGGAGGTGCTCTCCAACTTCTTGCATGACCATTTTAGTCTTCATCTTTTCATTGCTGTTGCATGTCCTGCTTCTTCTTTGTCAGTATGCACACATGCATGTTTGACTTTGTGTGCATGATGTGATGGACTCCATACAGATAATAAGTAAGTTGCAGGCTGCAGTGTGTGTCATCTTTAGAGAACCCTCTCAGCGAGTCCTCGCTGAAGTAAAAAGTACCACACTGTAACAAAGTACTCTGTTAAAACTCCTGCATAAAAATGTTACTTAAGTTAAAGGATGTAGTACCTAGTAACTAAAGTAACTAGTAACTAACACAGTCAAATGAATGTAATGGAGTAACTAAAGTAACTAGTAACTAAAGTAACTACTAACTAACACTGTCAAATGAATGTAATGGAGTTACTAAAGTAACTAGTAACTAAAGTAACTAGTAACTAGCACTGTCAGATGAATGTAATGGAGTAACTAAAGTAACTAGTAACTAAAGCTGTCAGTAGTGGCGTAAGAAGTACAATATTTCTCTGCGATGTAGCGGAGTAGAAGTAGAAAGTGGCATTTAAAGAACAGACTCAAGTATAGTACAAGTACTTGCTAGTTGCTATTCCGATGCTTGGTGTCTGAGTGTGGTAAACTAACCTCGTTCGCCACCTGTCTTCTCGACTCCACGCGGTTCCTGCTGTTGGCTAGCTGTCCGCTGCCGTTCATAAAGTGGGCTTCCAAGTTTTACACTTGGTTTATCCTCTTCTGGACTGTCCTTGCTATTCTACATCGACCTGGGGAAGGTCTGACCCAGTATTCAGCGGCTGATCTCCTCCTGCTCCGCGGGCTTCTGTCTGTGCCTCCCCCGCTAGATCTTCAACTACACCCTGAGATCGCGCTCCTTCCCCGCCGGAGATACATCCACCGCGGATCTCGCCGGAATTTCCACCTTGAAGACTCCAATCCAATAACATCACTCTGGTCCACTTCTCGCCGTTCCCGCCGATGCTCCTCCCGGGCCGCTGACCGTGGTTCGCTTGCTAACCTGGCTAGGGTAGCAAGCCCCGCCCCCGGCTACAACACCTCTACTGTCAACTTTGGTCTCCTGAATGTCCGCTCTCTCACAAACAAGGGTCAGCTCATCCAGGATCTCCTCACTGACCGTAAGCTGGACTTCCTCTGTCTCACGGAGACCTGGCAACAACCCAGTGACTTCTCTCAGCTCAACGCCTCCACTCCACCTGGGTTTGTTTACCATTCTCATCCTCGTGGCTCTGGCCGCGGGGGAGGTCTCGCGCTGCTCTATCGCGAGAAGTGGAAGATGCTGCCAGTTTCCACTCCAGTTTTCCGCTCTATGGAGTGCTCTGTATTTAAATTGCCTGGTCCTACTCCCACAGTTATTGCCACAGTCTACCGCCCCCCCAAACCACACAGCGACTTTTTGAACGAATTCTCCATACTACTTACCCACCTCTCCACTCTCTCTCCTAATGTCATTCTCCTTGGTGACTTTAATATTCACATTGACAATGTAAATCTCCCACTCACCAAAGACTTTACCACCTGTCTAGACAGTTCTGGATTCCATCAGTATGTTGATTTCCCCACACACATAAAAGGTCATTCACTGGATTTGGTTTGCTCCTCTGGCTTAATCCCCTCCAACTGTTCTGCTGATGATGTTCACATTTCGGATCATTTTCTTTTGTCCTTCAATATCTCTCTGTCTCTATCTGTAATCAAGCCAGTCCGCCAGATTTCTTTTCGTAATATCCAAAACATAAATACAGACATCCTATCCTCCCACATCAACAATTTGCCTATTCCTGATTTTTCCTCTACAGACCACCTTGTCACCCATTATAAATCTGGACTTTGCAATATTCTCAACTTCCTTGCCCCCCTCAAAACCCGATCTGTGTCCTTTTCCCGCTCTGCCCCTTGGTTTTCACCTGAGCTCCGTCTCATGAAAGCCAAGGGTCACCAACTTGAACCCCTCTATAAAAAAACTGGTCTCTCCATTCACATAGAAATGTATAAATCTCATCTTTGTCATTACTCAAACTCAATAGCCGTAACTAAATCAAACTACTATTGTGGCGTCATCTGCTCCAATGAAGGAAACTCCAGGACTCTCTTTTCAATAATCCATAAGACTTTTAATCCCCCTGATTCCCTGCCTTCTCACATGTACTCAGTTGAAACTTGTAATTCACTGGTTGTCTTTTTTAATGAAAAAATCAACTCCATTCACCAGCAATCACATTTGACCCCCTTGCCTTCCCCTCCCCCTTTGCCCCTACCCAATTTTTGCTGCTTTCTACTGCCCACCCCCTCCGAAATTTCTGATCTCATTCGTAAATCCAAGTCTTCAACCTGTTCTCTTGACCCCCTCCCCACAGCTCTGGTCAAAACCTGTCTCACTTCCCTCCTCTCCTTCATAACTACCATTATTCATTCTTCTCTCTCCTCTGGTATTGTCCTCTCACTTTTCAAAACAGCATCTGTCTCACCCGTTCTGAAAAAAACTGGCTCAGATCCAACCAACTACAATAATCTTCGTCCTATCTCCAATCTTCCCTTTATTTCTAAAATACTTGAAAAAATAGTGTCTGTTCAACTCCATGCTTTTCTTACCCTTAACTGTCTTTATGAACCTTTCCAGTCTGGTTTTCGCCCCTCCCATAGTACTGAAACTGCCCTTATAAAAATCACCAATGATCTCCTCACAGCTGCTGATTCCGGACTCATCTCTATCCTCATCCTCCTCGATCTCAGTGCGGCCTTTGATACCATTTCCCACTCCATTCTCCTCCATAGACTATCTTCTCTCGGCATCTATCACACCCCTCTCGACTGGTTCCGCTCATATCTCTCCGACTGCACTCAGTTTATTTAACTCAAATCTTTCACATCCCACCCTTCCCCTGTTACTACTGGCGTCCCTCAAGGTTCAGTTCTTGGCCCCCTCCTCTTCATCACCTACCTACTTCCCCTTGGCAATATCTTCCGCAAATTCAACAATCATTTCCATTGTTACGCAGACAAAACCCAGCTCTACTTATCCAGCAAACCCACCGCCTCGCTCCCCACCTTGTCCCTTACTAACTGCCTACTTGAAATAAAAGACTGGTTGACCGCAAACTTCCTTAAACTAAACAGCGATAAAACCAAACTCCTCCTTGTAGCCACCAAATCCACCCTATCCAAAATCAATAGTTTCAAACTCCCAATCGACAACTCCTTGGTCTCCCCATCCCCTCAGGTCAGGAGTCTGGGCGTCATCCTCGATTCCTCCCTCTCCTTTCAGTCACACATAAATAGTATCTGCCGATCTGCTTACTTCCACCTACGCAACATTAACCGCCTCCGTCCGTCCCTTACCACTCACACTGCCTCCATCCTTATCCACAGCCTCGTCACCTCCCGCCTTGACAACTGTAACGCCCTCCTTTTTGGCCTTCCTCAAAAATCCCTCCATAAACTTCAACTTCTTCAGAACTCAGCAGCTCGTGTCATCACCAGAACCCCCTCATTTCATCATATAACCCCGGTTCTTCAGCAGCTCCATTGGCTTCCAGTTCAATTCAGAATACAATTTAAAATCCTTCTCCATACTTTCAAAGCCATCCATAACCTTGCTCCTCCTTATCTGTCTGAACTCCTTCACATCGCCGCCCCCTCCCGCTCCCTCAGATCTTCCTCCTCCGTCCACCTCACTGTCCCTCATTCTCGACTTGTCACCATGGGGACCAGAGCCTTCAGCCGCTCTGCTCCCCAGCTCTGGAACTCACTCCCACCTGACCTCCGCAATATCAACTCTCTCCCCCTGTTCAAAACTAGACTAAAAACCCATCTGTTCCAGCTTGCTTATCTGTAAATACACTGCTCCTGTTTTGTTTTGTTTTGTTTGTTTTGTTTTTTGTTTTATTTGTTTTGTTATAACTACTTCACTTTTCTGTTCCCTGTATCTGTCTTTTATTGTCTGTAAAGCGTCCTTGAGTGTTAGAAAGGCGCTGTTAAATAAAATGTATTATTATTATTACTTCAATTTTTGTACTATAGTATGAGTAAATGTACTTAGTTACATTCTACCACTGCATACTGATCAGAGTGAGGCCTTCAGCCATTTGTGAAAACATAAAGATGGAAATGTGTATGTGCTTTCCTTGCAAAATAAACCAGACTTATGTGTCACATTGATACACAGTATTTTAGAGCATTTCATTCCGTACACATACTCATTGTTTTCAGGAGCGAGCTGAGGGCGAGGGGGGGGAGTTGGCCTCCGCCACTGTCCTTAACTGGGTTCCCAAGTGTGTCACCGGCCTGACGCCGTGGACTCCAGGCAAAGACACTTAAGGTGCACTTGTTGAAAACTACTGACACACATGTAACAGACATACCTTATCATACAATATACTATAATCCGTTGTAAGTCCTTGTTGTTGTTGTTTTGGAGGCATACATTCACCTTGATGGCTGTGTTGATGACTGTAGTGTGAAGTGTTGCTTCAAACGCAGAGGTACAGAGACCTGGAGTCGTGAACGTGGGTTTTCTTTTCTCAGGTAAGGAAAAGGAAGCGGCGGTAGCAGAGAACTGAGCCATGTGACCAATCCACAATCCTGCGTCTCTCAACCTGTTTACAAAGCAAAATAACATGTGGTCCTAAATATGAAAACAAATCTGTTAAGCTATTAGTCTTCACTGTTTTCTTATGAATGCGGTTCCATTGCTTCTCTAGTTTTTTTCATGAATGTATAGTGTGTGCAGTGCACGTCTTTTTCTTTCTGTTTTCTGTTGTGATAGGGGGTAAAGTCTGAGGGCTCTGCTTGGGTTTGTGAACCAGCTGGCTGAGAGATGTCTCTCTGTAGGGTAAGGGCTTCCTTACTGTTTTTTTTGGGGTATTTATAAAACTTATATGCTATCTTTTGAGTTTTGATAATTAATGGGTGGCATCCTAATTTTGCTCTGCGTGCATTATTGGGTGTTTTCTGTTGGACTCATTTGGAGAATGGATTTGCCAAATTCTGCATGCAGAGTCTCAATTGGGTGTCCTATTTAGTAAAGTTTTGGTTGGCAAGTGGACCAGACCTAACAACCATAAAGGGAAATCTATCAAATCTATGCTCTATTGTTTCAGCCACAGAGACATAACCTGAGAATCTGAAGGAGTAATGTGATATTTGTAACATTCATTTCTCTGCATGTAGGTAAAAAATATCTCAATAGCCGGTCTTAAAAAAAAAAAAAACTTTTAACGTCTTCCTTTAGAACACATAAAAATGATTACAGTGACAAATGCAATGTTTGACAATTCAAATAGAAATCTTCAAAAACAGGCAACACCTCCTTAACAGAATACTTTTTATTTTAACAATAGGCCTATACTATTCATAAGTATTCCCTAGTAAGTGAATGATGACCATAGCAAGTCAAAAATAATTATTCATTACATTTATATAGCACTTTATCATAGACACTCACAGCGCTTCGGGGGGGACTACTCTCTAAAACCACCAATGTGTATACCCCACCTGGATGGTGCATGGCATCCTTACAACTCACCCCATATCAGCTTTGTAGAAAGGGAGGGGAATATGTTTTTAGTGGTGGGGGAAACCGGGGCACCCGGAGGAAACCCACGCAGACACCAGGGGGAGAACATGCAAACTCCACACAGAAAAACCCAGGACCACCCGGTACCGTCTTGCTGTGAGGCCACAGTGCAGACCTTTGGGCCAAAATATGAATGTTGAAGTATCAAAATAAAGCACATTAAAGAATATCAGAGCCAAAAATGGAGAGAGAGAGAGAGAGAGAGAGAGAGAGAGAGAGAGAGAGAGAGAGAGAGAGAGAGAGAGAGCAGTTTAAAGTTTTGTAGTGCATTCTATTCATTCTGTTGTTTAACCCTAGGGGAGTTTTGGAGTATCCGGTCTTTCTAACAGCATTATTTTGAAGGATACAGCCGGAAGTCATTGCTTTTATTATTCGTTACTTGTCAGGAGTACAGACTAACGGCCTGCCTGGCTGGCTTTCATCCAACTGGGTAAGGCGAAGCTCCCTATTAGGTTATAAGGTGAACTAGGAAAAGGTGACTAGAAAATGATTGTCGTTCCCAAACCTGGGCACTATTTTATAAATGAATTTTTGCATAGACAAAACCATTATCGACTGTTAAAAGTTCAAAGTAATTAGCCTATGCTCGCAGACAGTTACATTAGCTGTTTAAATGTAAATGTGCTGTATTTATATAGCGCTTTTCCAGTCTTAAAAACTGTTCAAAGCGCTTTTACATCTACAGGAAACATTCACCATTCAAACACATTCATACACCGTGGCCGGGGCTGCCGTACAAGGTGCAACCTGCTCATCAGATAAACATTCACACACATTCACACTCCGATGCGCAGCACCGGGGGCAACTCGGGGTTCAGTGTCTTGCCCAAGATCACTTCGACAATGACTGCAGGGGCGGGGATCGAACCACCAACCTTCCGATTGGTAGGCAACCGCTCTACCACTGAGCCACAGCCGCCCCACATGTTTAAGTTTAATTACTAAAGTTAACTAGCTTGTTAGTTAACAGTAATTAGCCTGTGCCTATGTTAATGTTAACTAGCATGTTAGTTAGCAGTAATTATCCTGTGCCTACATTAATGTTAACTGTTAAATTCAATTCAATTCAATTTTATTTATAGTATCAATTCATAACAAGAGTTATCTCGAGACACTTTCCAGATAGAGGAGGTCTAGACAACACTCCAGAATTTACAAGGACCCAACAGTTCTAGTAGTTCCCTCCAGAGCAAGCAACGGGGCGACAGTGGCGGGGAAAAACTTCCTTTTAGGAAGAAAACTTGAACAGACCCAGGCTCAGGCCCAGACCCAGACCCAGACCCAGGCTGTTGGTAGGCGGTGTCTGACGGGCCGGTTGGGGTTTAAACTGAACTTTTAACTAGCATGTTAGTTAGCAGTAATTACCCTGTGCCTATGTTAATGTTAACTAGCATGTTGGTTAGCAGTAATTACCCTGTACCTATGTTAATGTTAACTAGCATGTTAATTAGCAGTAATTACCCTGTGCCTATGTTAATGTTAACTAGCATGTTGGTTAGCAGTAATTCCTGTGCCTATGATACTGTTAACTAGCATGTTAGTTAGCAGTTATTAACCTGTGCCTATGTTAATGTTAACTAGCCTGTTAATTAGCAGTAATTACCCTGTGCCTATGTTAATGTTAACTAGCATGTTGGTTAGCAGTAATTACCCTGTGCCTATGATACTGTTAACTAGCATGTTAGTTAGCAGTTATTAACCTGTGCCTATGTTAATGTTAACTAGCCTGTTAATTAGCAGTAATTACCCTGTGCCTATGTTAATGTTAACTAGCATGTTAGTTAGCAGTAATTACCCTGTGCCTATGTTAATGTTAACTAGCATGTTGGTTAGCAGTAATTCCTGTGCCTATGATACTGTTAACTAGCATGTTAGTTAGCAGTTATTAACCTGTGCCTATGTTAATGTTAACTAGCATGTTAGTTAGCAGTAATTAGCCTGTGTCTATGTTATCTCCTAACATATACCTACCTCTCCATCTCTGCTGATTGGGAATGATTGAGATTTCTGTTGCACAGCTACCAGAAGACTTACAGTTTTCAGACAGGTTGCACACGTCACATCTACGTCTTCAACCTCAGTTGGAGGCTGCGCAGTAACGCTCAGCTATCACCAGAAAAGAGCTTCTAATATACTTCACAGTTAACGGTCTATGGGCCGCAGCAACGGGATCTGTTGGTCCATTTCTTAAACTGTCTATGACATCATCATGTGCGCCGGTTGACAGGCCGGGTCCCCGGTTAGTGTCTCCTGTATACTCCGCTCTGTTGGCACACTCACACGTCAGTTCATCCGAAGACAACATCGAGGATGGACGACTGTCCTCAACAAACGCCGCTGTTTACATTCGGCGTGATAGCGGACATTCAGTACGCAGATATCGACGACGGGTACAATTTCGCCAGGACAAGGAGGCGGTACTACCGGAGCAGTCTGAAGCTGCTCAGAAACGCCCGGGAAAGTTGGTCGGACTCAGCTGTAAAACCAGAGTTTATCCTTCAGCTGGGGGACATTATCGACGGCTTCAACAAGGGCCAGGACTCCTCTGACCGCGCGCTACACACCGTGCTACGGGAATTCAGCTCCGGCCCCGCGGAGCTCCACCATGTGTGGGGCAACCACGAGTTTTATAACTTCAGCAGGAGCGCGCTGCTGCGTTCAAGGCTCAACAGCAGCTCCCGCCCCGGCGGCAGCAGCAGCAGCAGCAGCCGGGGGCTTGGGGCCCAGGCTCCTGGCAGTGATATCTATGCCTACTCCTTCCGCCCGTACCCCGGCTTCACCTTCGTGGTGCTGGACGCATATGATGTGAGCCTGCTGGGCAGACAGGAGTCCAGTGAGCAGTACAGCCAGGCGATGGATTTAATCAAACAGAACAACACCAACGAGGACCTCAACTGCCCCCCAGGTATGCTGACCAGTTACTAGTCACACTTTGATGTTTTTACACAGACAAAATCAATGTACCGAAGTAAAAGCAGTAAAGTAGTAAGAGTCAAGTAATGTGTCGGGGTTGGCTCCAAAAACAAGCCTGTTTCTATAGAAGTTTATGAGAAAACTGAAAGTATGACCTCAGTCAGCAGTAAAGAATGATATTCTTTAAAGGATAATCGTGGTGGTCTTTCACCGCCAGTCCATAACCGGGGAAGTTTAATGGCACATGTCTTGCTTAATGGCACTGGCAGTCGTTGTAGAGCGGAGACAGTATTACTCGATTTCCCCCATCTAGTTTGTGGATGTAGACTTAAAGTCACACATGTAGGAAACATGTTAGATCACACTTTAGCCATTTAACAGACACCAAGGTGACAGATAGTTATGATTTTTATATTTAGTGTTCCTATTTCAGTTTCCGAGGGCCTGCAGCAGAGGTTTACAATGTTCAATGGGGGCTTCAGTAAGGAGCAGCTGGACTGGCTGGATTCGGTTCTGTCCTCGGCCGATGACAAACAGGAAAGAGTCACACTCGTGAGTAAGTTCAATCTGTCCCTTTTATGAAGTGTACATTTTTTCTGACTGGGGCTAGCTACTGTATATCAGTGCTGTACATTAATGCAGTCCATTTAGCATTTATTACACACACACACAAACACACACACATCACCACCAGCACACATGCTTCCTTTCTGAATGTGTTGTAAATGGCTGAACCATTTGGGGAAAAAATACTCTACAATTTACAGATAGAGCAGGTCTACACAACTCTATAATTTACAGAAAGCAGGTCTAGACCACTCTCTGATTTACAGATAGAGCAGGTCTACACCGCTCTATAATTTACAGATAGAGCAGGTCTAGACCGCTCTATAATTTACAGATAGAGCAGGTCTAGACCACTCTAAAATTTACAGATAGAGCAGTTCTTGACCACTCTAAAATTTACAGATAGAGCAGGTCTAGACCACTCTCTGATTTACAGATAGAGCAGGTCTAGTCCACTCTCTAATTTACAGATAGAGCAGGTATAGACCGCTCTATAATTAACAGATAGAGCAGGTCTACACCGCTCTATAATTTACAGATAGAGCAGGTCTAGACCGCTCTATAATTTACAGATAGAG
>NC_048427.1:21879147-21883207 GCF_013103735.1 Etheostoma cragini | reverse complement strand
GGGCGTAGCAGTGTGTATCAGGACATAGTCGGGATGTAGCCAGGCACTGCAGGGCGTAGCAGTGTGTATCAGGACATAGTTGGGACGTAGCCAGTCACTGCAGGGCATAGCTGGACAATGTAGGGCGTAGTAGGACATTGCACTATATAGAAGGGTCTAGTAGGGCGCTTAGCAGGACCATGGCAACAGCTGTAACCATGATTGAGATGCCCAGGGGCGTAACTCAAAAAACTAAAGTTATAAAATATAAAACCTATTCCAATGAAAAAATATCAGTACTTTCCTGTAAACTGACATGTGTGATATGACTACACATTTCACCTTCTATCGTCATGTTAAATAAAGACTTTTTGTTATCAATCTGTGGTATGTAACATTATTACAGCATGTATCTTGTGAAAGAACTGTAAATATAATAATGAGGAATACAAAATGTTTAACCAAATGTTACACTATACATCCAACTAAATATTCACATTCCATTCACGATTAGCTCATTTTTATTCTGCCAAATCTCGATTTCCATTTGAAATGGAACCATGAATGTTAGAACAGTTTATGGATGAATTGAAAATGAAAGAATGAGTGTCAGTCTTCGTAACATATAGTGTAATTTAATACAGAGCAGCTGTAAACGGGTGTGTTTCTGTGCAGGCCACCTTCCCGTGCACCCCTGCTCCACCGAACCCATGTCCCTGGCCTGGAACTACGAGCAGCTGCTGGCTGTTGTCCAATCCCACGGCAGCGTGGTGTGCTTCATGGCCGGACACGACCACGAAGGGGGCTACCACCGGGACACAGACACGGGAGTGCACCACGTGACATTCCAGGGCGTGATCGAGACTCCGCCTGACAGCAATGCCTTCGCCACCGTCTCGGTGTACAAGGACAGGATGGAGCTGAAAGGGAGAGGGAGGATTGCTGACCGATTGCTTCTGTTCCCATGCCTAAGATCCTAGGGCAACATGACACATGGTTTTAGAATGTCTTGGGATTCAGAGAGCTAAATTCTGGACTGGGATATAAAAAGGATGTTTTTTACTTTCTCTAAGAAGTCCAGGAGTTTCCAACACGTCACTTTACAAGAAAGAAAGTCTCCAAGGCAGCCCATAGCATAGGCTAGCACTTCAGTCAAAGGCGCACTATATCTTCTCCTTCTCTTAGTTCTTTTAGAAGCTGAGGTGGAAATGGCACTGATAACTGGAGCAAATACAGTACCTCAAATCAAGTGTGAAATTTATGTCATACACGGCATTCCATTTGGAGGTTATGTGACAGAATTTGCATATTTATACATGCGTTTTAAGAAGGAATTCTTCATTTTAACTGCTGCCTTTTTGCACTTCTACTAACAGGTTATTTTCTTCTGTTATTTATTTGAAAAATAAAATGTGCAATGTAGTGAGACATGTGATGTGGCAGTGTGATGCTAACTGTAACTGATACATTAGCCAGTCGTCAGTGAGAAGTCAAACAACACAATAAATGATAAAACCATAGCATGTATTGTTATTCTTATACTGTATTTTCTATACAAGTGTTTTGTAAGCTGCTGAAATCTGTTGCTGGAAATTCAATTTCCTTGAGGCAGTCATCCCAGAAGGATCAATAAAGAGTCCAGAAGGGGCACTTCTGTGTCATCTCTGGCTTCTTCTGCTGCATTCAAGTTACATGGGAAAATGGTGGATACGAGGCTTTCATCTCTTGTGTTTTTCACTTGAGGTTGGATTATGAAGCCTATCTTGAACATCCCTGGACACCGTTGTAGCGAGTTAGCTCTCTGTAGCATCTGCTGATAAATCATTAGTGAGTCTGAGGGAAAACACCGAGCACAGCCAGACCACTACGATAAGGAGGACCAACAGGTAACAAGACGACGGAAATAGTCTGCAGATCAGCTGATGGAGTTACCTCTGGGCATGTAGGGAGTTATAGCCGTCTGTCTCCATGACAACTGAGCAAACTCCATCTGCTGGCTAAGAGTGTAGGATGTGGTTGAAAGCTCTGATTTAGAATAAGTGGACCTTAAGGTTATTTTGTCAAACTGCTATCTCAAAGGTCAAGAATGGACTTCCATGCTAAATCAATCCCGTGTTTTATTTTTCATATGAAATCATTTTAAAAATACAATTCCAGTGGAATGAAATCAGTCAGTTCCTTCACTTCAAGTATTAAAAATAGTGATAGGGAAATATTTCTGTGTAAAATGGGGGGGGACAAGATGTCAACGGTGCAATGGAAAGGAAATATGCAAGACTAATATGTAAAGCACTTCCCATATTAGTGCGACTCAAACATCAGTATCACGAGCACAGACTGTGAAATAAGATTAGGACAGACAACAACAGTGTCGATTAAAGGAGCATACACACACTGTGGGGAATTGAGCTACATTATAGACAGTATAGGACGTGGGGATACGTCGAGATAAAGACGAAGATAGAATGTATACACAGTGTCTTGATTTGCATTAGTGAATTATGTCAAACGTCGTGATATCTGAATTTCCGACAAGTCTTGAAAGCAGCAGGGGATCAGACGTGGTCCCGGTAAAGCGGCTGCGTTCAAGTGGCGCAGTGTCCCGTGTGGACTCTGTGGACTCGGCAGACACACACAGGGCAGACACACAGGGCAGACACACAGGGCAGACACACACAGGGCAGACACACAGGGCAGACACACAGGGCAGACACACACAGGGCAGACACACACAGGGCAGACACACACAGGGCAGACTGGGCGAACTTTCACTCTGGTTGCAGCCTGAGCGGCGCCGCTGCCGGAAGCACTCACACACACAACAATGGCGACTCCCGGTCCCGACAGCAGCTCCGGCAGCGTAGGAGCCACGTCGCACAGTTTCCACCAGCAGCAGAACACACAGAGCAGCAGCATGCAAGGTAGGTGACGGTGTTATGTGCCTTCTGGTTTTTCCACCTACTGGTTTCCGAGGCTGTCCAGATGCCGTGTAAACCTCAACGGCTACCCACGTCGACAGATTCGCTACAAATTCATAAACATTTTACTGGCCTTTGCATGTTGCACCTCAATATAATAAGTACTGAACTAAACCGAATATCTGAGCATGACACTACAATAACATTGTACAGCGGGAAAGTTGTGTTTTAAAATAAATTACGATGATCTGTGTCGCGCTGGGTTCGAACCTTTTTCGGCAAAAAAATAACGGCAAAAGTACTCTGCACTATCCACTACACCATCGCATCGTTAACATGTTTTACTCAAAAAAACTTTGCTTTCTCTCAGTAGAACAGGAATTACAATTTAACAGCGCAAACCGAAACAACGTGTTACCTTGATTTAGGCTTACAATTATAATTAAATTGTACGCTATGACCTCCTGCTACATCTCTGCAATATCCATGTGCAAGGACTCGTCATAAATGACACCAGGCAGCACACGGTTTGAGAAACAATCGGTCTAAAACAACTGGTTACCCTGGGCTGGAGACGCGTGATCTCGAGCCTCTCAAACAGCTACAACAACACGTTTCTTGGATTTATGGAAAGAAGCAATATTTCTAGTGAGATGCCTCAAATGCATACATCTACGTTTCTAATAGCCTACAACGTTATGTTTACGACTGAAGATACGCATTTGAAACCCCCACAATACAAAGTTATGTTCAAGAAATGTTAATAGTTTTTGCCCAACCTTTTGAATTGTTGGTGTTGTAGTATACCCAGCTAACAATTTTTGGTTCCCAGAACGTTCTGGGAACGTTCCCTGAAGGTTTTTTTTGGTTGTAGTTTGGTTGCCTGTAGGTTAATTGGAAAGTTTTCTTAACGTTCTCGGAACGTTCCCCTAACGTTCTCTAAAAGTTACAACCTTTAGAGAACGTTAGGCGAACGTTCCGAAAACGTTGCCACCTTTAGCGAACGTTAGGAGAACGTTCCCTTAACGTTGCAACCTTTATAGAACGTTAGGGGAACGTTCCTTTAGCGTTGCAACCCTCAGCGGACGTTACGGAACGGTCTCTTAACGTTAGAGGAACGTTCGCTGTAACCATAAACGAACGTTCCCAGAACGTTAAGAAAA